>NC_056744.1:577218327-577363327 GCF_019279795.1 Protopterus annectens | reverse complement strand
CATTAATATATGGACAAAAGGAACACTTCCTACAGGGAGTAGTTATTCCTTGTATAACTGATGTATTAGTATCCCTTGCACAACAAAGGCGCCTCTTCAAGGACCTTTTATTTCTGAAAATGAACTGAGGTGTTTAATCCAAATATTTACTGACTTGGTCATTAGTCATTAAACTATTCCAGTTTTTTCTAATGATGTTAGTATACTGACTAATATTCCTTGAATAACAGAATGACAATCTTAAATTGTTGTTATATCTCCTTCTCAACTTATAACTACTGTCATCCTGTGTCCGTTCAGAGAAATAAGGTTAAGATCTTGTACTTCTCATATTCACCACATTCTTGACATTCTTCTCTATCATATCTCTATAATACCCTCTATGTACCAGCTCAGTGCTAGTAGTATTAAGCTGTTTTTGAAAGTTTGGTTTTAGAGAACAATGTGTTTATGTTTAGAGAATCCATCTACTGGCAAGTTAATAGTGTAGGAATGGGCACCACGTGTGCGAACACCTACGTGAATGCAGTGATGGCCACTTGGGAGAATTAGTAACTAGTAGGAGGTCCTTTTAACAAACACGTTTTATTTTTTAGAAGATTTGTAGATGAATCTTTATATTATGGGATGGTACCCCTGAGACTTTGATGGAGTCTGTTGACTCCTTGAACAGATCTACTCATTTTTTGACATTCACTGTGAAATGGTCTCATACAAATATTGATTTTCTAGATGTGACCATTTTTAGGGATGATAGGAACTTGCTTGGGACTAGACTTCATAGAAAAGAATGTAGAGTCAATCATCTGCTTAGCAGAGAAAGTATGCATCCACAGCATATTTTTAGGAATGTGGTTCAAAATCAGCTATATAGAGCCTCTAGACTCAATGTGAGTGAACAAGATTTTCAACAACAGCTTAATACTACTAGCACTGAGCTGGTGCATAGAGGGTATGATGTAGATATGATAGGGAAGAATGTAGAGAATGTGGTGAATATGAGAGGTACAAGAGCTAAACCTTATTTCTCTGAAAAGGTACAGGATGACAGTAGTTATAAGTTGAGAAGGAGATATAATAGCAACTTGAGTGTCATTCCGTTATTCAAGGAATATTAATCAGTATACTAGCATTATTAGAAAAAAACTGGGATACTTTAATGACTAATGAGCAAGTCAGTAAATATTTGGATTAAACATCTCAGTTTATTTTCAGGAATAAAAGGTCCTTGAAGAGATGCCTTTGTGGTGCAAGGGATATGGTAATGAGAGGAGGGGATAGGAGATTAAGAAGGGAAGAAATGGAAGCTCAGTGGATTATTAGGTTGAGAGCGAATGCAGGGCATGGCTTGAATGACTGTACACCACTAAGACCTGTTTTGAAAGCCAGAAATATTTACTGACTTGGTCATTAGTCATTAAACTATTCCAGTTTTTTCTAATGATGTTAGTATACTGACTAATATTCCTTGAATAACAGAATGACAATCTTAAATTGTTGTTATATCTCCTTCTCAACTTATAACTACTGTCATCCTGTGTCCGTTCAGAGAAATAAGGTTAAGATCTTGTACTTCTCATATTCACCACATTCTTGACATTCTTCTCTATCATATCTCTATAATACCCTCTATGTACCAGCTCAGTGCTAGTAGTATTAAGCTGTTTTTGAAAGTTTGGTTTTAGAGAACAATGTGTTTATGTTTAGAGAATCCATCTACTGGCAAGTTAATAGTGTAGGAATGGGCACCACGTGTGCGAACACCTACGTGAATGCAGTGATGGCCACTTGGGAGAATTAGTAACTAGTAGGAGGTCCTTTTAACAAACACGTTTTATTTTTTAGAAGATTTGTAGATGAATCTTTATATTATGGGATGGTACCCCTGAGACTTTGATGGAGTCTGTTGACTCCTTGAACAGATCTACTCATTTTTTGACATTCACTGTGAAATGGTCTCATACAAATATTGATTTTCTAGATGTGACCATTTTTAGGGATGATAGGAACTTGCTTGGGACTAGACTTCATAGAAAAGAATGTAGAGTCAATCATCTGCTTAGCAGAGAAAGTATGCATCCACAGCATATTTTTAGGAATGTGGTTCAAAATCAGCTATATAGAGCCTCTAGACTCAATGTGAGTGAACAAGATTTTCAACAACAGCTTAATACTACTAGCACTGAGCTGATGCATAGAGGGTATGATGTAGATATGATAGGGAAGAATGTAGAGAATGTGGTGATTATGAGAGGTACAAGAGCTAAACCTTATTTCTCTGAAAAGGTACAGGATGACAGTAGTTATAAGTTGAGAAGGAGATATAATAGCAACTTGAGTGTCATTCCGTTATTCAAGGAATATTAGTCAGTATACTAGCATTATTAGAAAAAAACTGGAATACTTTAATGACTAATGAGCAAGTCAGTAAATATTTGGATTAAACATCTCAGTTTATTTTCAGGAATAAAAGGTCCTTGAAGAGATGCCTTTGTGGTGCAAGGGATATGGTAATGAGAGGAGGGGATAGGAGATTAAGAAGGGAAGAAATGGAAGCTCAGTGGATTATTAGGTTGAGAGCGAATGCAGGGCATGGCTTGAATGACTGTACACCACTAAGACCTGTTTTGAAAGCCAGACCAATATGAAGGAAATGAGTGGCTGGATATACATCACATGCTACCTTCATGATCAAATACATTAGCATGATGTGTATGTGTATGTTTCATATACTTCTATAGATATACATATATATATATGTTTTTATTTTCATGCTATTTTTGTGATCTAATACGTGTATTTGTCCTTAGAATGATGTATGTTTTATATATTTTCATAGATATATACTTGGTGTATCAATTTTATATGTATTTTTTTAAATGGTTATTGAATGAATTTCAGGATGTTTCCCTTTAAGCTGGAATTCATTTTGTCATGTGACCTTAGGTTAATAGTTAAATATGGTGCCTTAAGTATTTAGTTTTTATGCCACACCTGGAGAAGCATTTGGTGAAAGTGCTTGTGTGTTTTTATTAAAAGATTGTTCGTGAACCTGGAGCTCAGCCTGCGTTGTTTTTTTGTAATAGGCTTTCTGCTTTTCTGCAACGGAGGTACCTGGAGAGTAGTGGCTGTTGCTTTTTCAGTAATTAATATTCTTGTTTTTGCTTTCCTTGTGTGAAGTGTTGTGGAATAAACTCTGGTCACAATGGATCCATGTGTCTTGTGGTTTATTAGTCATGAGAAGTGACAAAAGTCATTTAACATTACACTGCTCAGAGCAGAGCAGAACAGATAAACAATAAGATTGGATTCTCTGCTTCATTAACAAGTAGGCAAAAGAGTCAATTATGCGTCATAGCTGTACCACTAAGCTGAGCTATCTAGAAGCTTCCTTTAAATATGTGGTTGTTTAGTTTCTTTTTTGAATTATATATATATTACTGATATTTTCTTCTCCACATCTGCAGTCGTTTATTTGAGGCAGAGGTGGGATCATTATGATATTCTGTTGTTAATGTGCGAGAGGCACTTTGAATTTGCTTCTGTTAGAGCCACATAAGTGAAGATGTCATGACTGACCATATTGATATTTCTGATTCAACTGCTTTGACTGTGGTCCACTGGTGGTCCAGTTTGCTCTTCCTGCATGCAGTTTTGGCATTAGTTTACTATACCTGCATCTTTCCCAATATAGAGAGTGTAACTTGCAGTCTTTATGCCTTTTAGCACAACAGCCATATCAGCAGACTCTATGTCCTTTAATTTTATTGGAAAGCGGGCTGGTATCTCTTAACCCCAAGTTAGCTAGTTCTAGATAGATGAAAGAATTAAAGATACACCAGTGTCAAATATAAACAGAATTAGCAAAAATGTTGATGCTTATTTGCGATATTTGTTTCAAGGTATACGCACTTTATTTTAAAATTCATGGTATAATGATGCAATGATCCTACTCTGAAAATAATTTAGATGGCGGTAGGTATTGTAAAATGATGCTGCGTTTTCTCTGCTGCTACTAATGCTGCATGACACATTTTGGACTTGCAAAATATGATTGATTACGCTATCATTTGCAGCTTAAACTCATTAACAAACTTTAGTCCAGAGATGACAGTTTGCTGCCTCTTTATGTTAATGTCAGATCTGGAGAAATATATGAACTTTTGACCTGCTTGCCACTATCTGCCAATTTATTATACATCAGACGTCCTGTGTCCTGCATGCCTTTATCCTAGAATGAAGATTTAAACTCTAGCTGGTAATAGAGCATTTATGTATTTTTGGTTTTGATCAGTAATTGTATTCTGATCCCACATAGCCATACCAATTTATATTTTAAGCCATGTATAAGTAACTGTGAACTGATGTGTATCGAGTCAGTCTACTTCGTTCTATGTTGTTTTTCATTTGGATATATTATTAATTACATTTCTGCATTTACTTTGACAATGTGAAATTTGTATTGCCAATTTACTTCAACAGATTACATACTTCAATGTTATTTAATTTGTTTTAAAACTAAGAAATATTTCACATTGTGTATTTGCATAATTTGTAAGACATATGTTTGTTGTTTGATAAAATTGCACTTAATTTTTTAACTTTTTTTTGTAGTGACTGTCATCTGTGTTGATTTACTTTTGAGTCTAAGTATTCTATTTATGCCATAATTTTATATGATTTTTTTATTTATTTATTTGTATTGTTTTTTCATGTCTTCATTTCTATTCAGAATTGCTTTTGCTTTGTTTTCTGTTTCAAAGTCACTTAGGCATCTTGTAAATAGACAGTTATTTTACTTCTTTCAACAAGTCTCTGTTTTTATTCATGCATTGTAGTTATATTTATTACATCTGTTTAGTCTATGCACTAATGCATTTCTCTTTTATTATATAAGGGGAACAGAATATGGATGGATCCCCCTTTGGTTGACATCTGTTTAGTCCCCAAAATATATTCAACTACACAGATGGTCGACAGATGTACGAGACTGCACAGTTCACAGGGTTAGGAAATATGCCCTTTCTCTAACATTGTTCTATCTCAGAATTACTAGATATATAACTAGCAAGGAGAATGGGCTGCAAGGGGCATGCCCCCTTGCAAAAAATATGTTTTGGTCTATTTTTAAAACTTCTTTTTGGTATGTGCCAATATTCTGCTTTGTATATGCGTAATAGAGTGTTGGCATTTGCAAGATCTGCCTACTGACCTGGTAAACATCAATATTTGGGTCATTTGTGTTTTTTTTTTCAGTAGACCCATAGATATATCTAAATAGATATATGTATTGATATATAGACATGTATATGTTTAATGTTCTGCTGCTTGAAATATTTTGAGGCACACTGTAAATAAAGTTTTGATTGATTTATTGAGTGATTGTCTGATTTATCACTTCTCAGCCATGCTATTTTCTGAAAAGTTTATTGCATGAAGAAAACTGGACTACAGTTATGGCCAACAGGGCTTCACATGTTCTCAGTGCTAATTTGGCAAAGCCTATTGTATTTTTATGTTGCAACTCAGCCACTGTCCAGTCATTCAATATCATTCCAATTAGGGAAGACCAGTGAACCAGTGAAGGATAGTGGATATGGCACAGCACAACTTCCCTTCTACGGTCATTCTTGTCTCTTGTCCATCCCTTGATACTTAACCTCAACCTAATCTGGGCATCATTAGGGGGAGAATACAGCAGGTATGACATCCACTGATGTTATTCTAGCTGGCCATAATGTTTTGCACCTTTATATTAAATTGATTCCCTCACCTGATATTCTTTGAAGAGAACTGATGCATGTATAAACAAATCTTGCAGATTTCACACATCATACTCCCATTTCAAGTTTTAAAGCTAGTTCATCAAGCATTTACTCACCAAAGACCATCACACTATTCTATACCTAACCATTTGATAGTATGATACGACTCCATACTGTTTCACCTGTTCCATACTTCTACCTTCTTATACTAGAGAACCTGTTTGTTAACAGGTTTCTTTCATCTTTTGTTAGCAATTTATCATAGTTTGATTTCCATAGCAATGATGATTATTTGTATTTCAAGTTGTATATAATGTGCTCTTAATATTGTGCATGTGTGTAACTATTTACTATGTTATGATTATTGTCATATTTTAATTTAATTATGACTTTGACTTGCATCTGTTTAAACTGTATGTTTACACTGTACTTTTCCCCCAGGCTGCCACTGTAAATGGCCTCTGCTAAGTTGCAATATTATGGTCAAGACAAACAGGTTCTCTAGTATAAGAAGGTAGAAGTATGGAGCAGGTAATTTTAAAGTTGTTCATATAAATTTTGTATTATGGTTGTTGCATGCATTGTTTTACGGCAACATTTTTATTTGTAATTGCGTCATGTTCAGTTTCCTATCACTCCATTTGAAATTTTTCTCATAGCAATGTTTTCTTTAGTAGGAAGTGTTCAGAAACTGAAGCTTTTACAATCAGAGTATTACAAACGATGGCATTAACACACAAAGCTAATTCTCTAGGTTAAACCAAAATGTAAGTAAGGCTGATTGCCATGCATTAATAAACAGTAATTGTATAGTCATACATTGTGATAGGGCAATGATTAAACCTGATTTACCTTATGAGTCAGGCAGACCTGTGGAACCCTGGTTAGCCGAAACCTGGAAACCCAAATCTCCAAGTTATTAGATATGTGGTTATGTCTTCAGTTAAAAATAGCTGCTCAACTAATTGCATTCTAGAGTCTGACTTCTTACTACTTTTATTTCCCTTTGTCATCATTGGGCAACATGGTTAGGTGGATGAAATGAAAGCAGAAAACTGAACAGCAACACGACAAATGCGAAGAATATGTTTGTTATTGGCAATCTCTAATTGGATAATTAAAACCCAATTAACCATGTAGTGGAATAACAAGCATTTAATAGGATCAGTGCAAATTCTGTCCCATTCTGCATGATTTTGGATTGGTAGAAGACTTCCCAGTTCAGAGAGAGTAGAACAAACAGATCATAATAAACACGTTAGCAATCAAATTAGTTTCATATTGTCATACATGTTCATGTACATCTGCCCGTCTCTGCATCAAAGTAATTTGCAGCCTTCTCTCTCTCTTCACATGCAAACACTCGTTTGTCTGTCTGTCTGTCTGCTCTAAAAAAGGAAACAAAAATAATCACTAACAAACACTGTTTTCTTCTGCAGCTCTTAGCTACCTGTGTTCTTCCTGCCTGTCATTCTGTTGTTGCAGTAACAACAATTAGCAAATTAACTTCAACACTATATATTTTTTTCCTAATGTAACTCTAATTGTCTGATTGTCTTTAATTGTATGTCAACAGATAGAGCTGTTGTAACAGGCCCAGGAGCTCATTAAAGGGTCTAGCATGAGATGAGGTAATTTGGGGTGCAGAAACACGTTCTCTATGACAAGGTAAAGCCTCATTATCTCTGAATCACAAGTAGTAATCTGCTGCTCATTTCAGCATTAGCATGCTCCCTCAGTGACTGTCACATAGACAGATACATTTTCAAACACACAAACACACACACACACACACACACACACACACACACACACACACACACACACACACACCACAGTTTCCCTGCCTTTCCTTCCTGACTTGTCTTCCCTCCCATGGTTCCCTACCACCCCCAGTCACATAGTTTGTGTACTCTTCTCACATATTTGTAGAATTCCTGGTGTCTAGTACCCTCATTCCTGAGCCCTATAATACTTGAATTGCCATAATAGCATAGATCTAGTATGCTCTGGATGCTAGGTGAACCCAAACCCCAATTTCTGAAATACTGAAGTGCCATTATGGAACTGCCCTGGTCACTAATGTGTCCCCCCACCTTCATTCCCCATAGTGATCTCAGTGCCATGAAGGCACTTGCATTTAGAGTAATCTCTGGTATCTAGTGTTTCTCCCACCCACCCCATCCCTGTAGTAATGTCAGTGCTGCTAAGGCATTTACATTTAGAGTAACCACTGGTGTCTATGGCTCCCGGCACCCCTGATTCCTGTATGGATGCCAGTACCAATAAGACACTTAGGTTGAATGTATCCCTGTTGTCTGGTGTCTCCCTCCACCTCCCTGATCCCTACACCATGGTTGTGGATGGTAGAAAAACATGGCTTTTTGACCATGTTCAATACAGCAATGTGGTGGGAATGACTGTGTCCATCTACATGGCCATGTGATTTTCTGAATAATTCAGTGTGTGTAGATGCCTTCCTGGAGGTAGTATGGGGGGAGAAAGAGAGTACATGTGTTTTTCCAGACTGCCTCATTACCATTTAGCATAGCCACAGGGCCAGCCAGACATGCTGCTATATGTCTTTGTGCTAGAGCACCATACAGCACCAGGTAAGAGCAGTTGATGAAGAGCAAAGGGTTTTTTTTTTATTATTGTTTTCTCTTCTGTTGTCTGCAAAACATCAATCCTCTCACCTTCGAGAGTCATCATACAGGCAGCCATCAGGGCTGTGCAGTTAAATCTCTAACCCTGGCCTCTGGTAGATGATGTGAGTTATTGCATCAGTATAGGCTGTTGTATTCCCTTCCTGGCATGTATATGCTCCCACACATATTTATTGAGGCTGCCATCACTGACTTTGATCAAGAGTCTTGCAGCCATGACTGTTGTGCAAGCCTTCACTTGCATGAGATAAATCAGGCTGACTGGGGCAATCATTTACATCTCTCCAAGGTGAGCGAGCCAGTGTAAGCCATTTACTTCAACCCTTCCCTACCCAGCCCTTTCAAAACCCACATTACTAGTCAAACATGTGTCATCTTGGTCACACTCAGGACTTTGTCTGCCTGTGCCACACAGCCAATTCCACTCAATTTGTTCACTTAAAAAAATTAAGTACTTTTCAGTGTTAAATAAGATAACTCATCATGGCCTGAATAAAATATAGCATGCTAAACACTTGAGCAACATTTAGTGCCTAAATAATGCTTCAGGACAGTAAACATCTACTGCAATATGGAGTCACTTCTATTGCTCAAGTAAGCTGTTGCCAGTGTTCAATTGGTTAACTGTATTACTGATATCTTTATGTATATTGTTTGTTCACAAAATGCCCAGTGCTCTTATATTCAGTCAGCAGCTCCTTGTAACTGGTAATCTCCCACCTCTGCTATCCTGTAAGCCAGTTCTACCCAAAATAATCCACCCTGCTGGGTACTAAACTGAAACCCTGACCCAAACTCCACAACCTAAACTGTCTAAGGTTATTACCAATAACACTTGACTTTGCCTTTAGCATATGTGCTGCTGAACTGGTCTATAGCACTAACAGGTGTCCCTAACTAAAACTCTGTCCCCTTAGTTTACCTTTGGTCCAAGTGACCAGTGTGAAAAGACCCTGCAAATATTATAATTATGGAAAAATCTGAAGATAATTACCAGTGAATTTTAAGCTAAACTCATAAAATTGTATGTTACTGAAATTCCCTACTACTCACCCTTGATTTAAAATAGCTTGTGCTCTGGTTTATTCCATGTGCTCTGGTTTAGCCCTGCTACATTCGTCCTCGCTATGCTTGGACTCGCTCTGTGCCTCACCCCACCCCCAATTCCCACCCATCCCCAGTTGTACTACATTTGTACTAATTTTGTCCACTCCCACTTTTTTACAGCCAATCAGATTGCCGTACCCTAATCACTTAAACCAACCTTCTGCTATATATTAAAATAATTCTTAACCACTCCCACTCTTCCACACCCTCAGCTTCTTCCCCCCTAATTCACTATAATCCCTCTATCTATCCTCTCATCAATTGGTTTTACTCTTACAAATTACTAATCTACACAATGATTTCATCTAAAAATCTAGTACTGCTCTCACTATTTTCCTTCTTGCTTTTCTCATATTTTCTAACACTCTATGAAAATCATTACAGAATAAGATACCAGTACTCAAAATACCTAACATCTACCCCAACAGTCTCCAAAGATATAGGCCACATATTAAATTGCCCAACCATAGACATCACACCCTATAATCACCATTGTCTAATTTATTATAGATATACCAGCTCTAAAACCAGAAACAATTATAAACTCATAGAAAAAAGTTTGAAACTCCTACACACACAATCTAATCTAACAACAGCTGGTGACATCCATCCTAACCCTGGCCCGTCCACCCTCAATACAACCAATCCCTTCTTAGCTCACATTCCTAATACAAAATCCATTAATAAACCACCTAATTCACTATTGATTTGTCATCTTAACATTAGAAGTATAAACAATAAAGTGCATGAACTACATGCCTTCCTAGGAACTCACTCTCCTGATGTACTCTGTCTATCAGACACATGGCTAAAATCTTCAACTTCTGGTAATGACATATTGCCACCTAGATATAATATTCTCAGGTTAGACAGGTCTACTAGAAAAGGAGGCAGAGTAGCCATACTTTATAAATCTCATCTTAATGTAACTATTGACCCCTCACAACCTTGTCCAAACAATAATGCAGAAGTACTATCCACCAAACTACATATAAATAAGAATAAAAGTATTAGGATTGTATGCCTATATATATCCCTCCTGGGAATAATGTAACTAAACAGCTCCTCGTGGTCCTGCAGAGTGGTCCTAGAAGCAGAGAACTGAGAAAAGCGACTACTTTCCTGATTTAAGTATTTTTTGCTGTTATTTACCTAAAATACCTTCTCTTGCTTACTTTAAACAAGCTTAAACTGTTTTTTAGCTGTTTGTTGCATTATATATTATCTGCACTTAAAGTTACATTTGGTCGAAAATTGATCGAAAGTTTGTTTGTTTGTTTGTTAAATTTAACTGTTGAGGCTGCCCACTAAAGTGTGCTAGCCTGTGTAACTGATGTATTACTGTTTACTGCATTTCTGTGCACTTTCTATCTGAAAAACAAAAAAAAACAAAAAAAATATCCTTGTTTTCCCATCTCTCCTCGACTAGTTTAGACCAGTATATAGGCTTTGCTGTATTCTGGGCTGTGGTGT
Source organism: Protopterus annectens (assembly GCF_019279795.1). Taxonomy (NCBI): domain Eukaryota; kingdom Metazoa; phylum Chordata; order Ceratodontiformes; family Protopteridae; genus Protopterus; species Protopterus annectens. Next base: position 577,352,316 of record NC_056744.1, on the reverse strand, counting down.
AGTTCCTGTGTTGTCCATTGCCTTACTTGGATAGAAGGAAGTTTCTTTGCTCACCAGTGGGAGTGGGGAGCCTTGAGCAGCCTATCTGTCCCTGAAGGAGTGACCTCAACACAAGAGCTTGTAGTAATTGGTTGTTTTGGACCATTTCTAGCACTTTTGAAGTTCCCTGTTTAAAATCCACCTCTGAGCATTTTTTTCTGGCTGTACTACTCAGACACAGCTCCTCGTGGTCCTGCAGAGTGGTCCTAGCAGCAGAGAACTGAGAAAAGCGACTACTTTCCTGATTTAAGTATTTTTTGCTGTTTTTTACCTAAAATACCTTCTCTTGCTTACTTTAATCAAGCTTAAACTGTTTTTTAGCTGTTTGTTGCATTATATATTATCTGCACTTAAAGTTACATTTGGTCGAAAATTGGTCGAAAGTTTGTTTGTTTGTTTGTTTGTTAAATTTAACTGTTGCGGCTGCCCACTAAAGTGTGCTAGCCTGTGTAACTGATTTATTACTGTTTACTGCATTTCTGTGTGCTTTCTATCTCAAAAACAAAAAAAAAAAAAATATCCTTGTTTTCTCACCTCTCCTTGACTAGTTTAGACCAGTATACAGGCTTTGCTGTATTCTGGGCTGTGGTGTAGTTCCTGTGTTGTCCATTGCCTTACTTGGATAAAAGGAAGTTTCTTTGCTCACCAGTGGGAGTGGGGAGCCTTGAGCAGCTTATCTGTCCCTGAAGGAGTGACCTCAGCACAAGTCCTTGTAGTAATTGGTTGTTTTGGACCATTTCTAGCTCTTTTTAAAGTTACAGTCTGCTCTTCAAATTTTCCCTTAAGAAAGCTCTACTCTTATAATAATCAGTCTACTCGCTTTATTATAAGCCTAGCACTTGTTCTCAAAACCTCTCTTCTAAGAAAGCACTCTCAAACTAAAGAAAGCACGACATTCACCTACCACCCCTGTGAGAAGCCACTTCCCTTAAAGGCACAGCACTCCCTTATAATATTCTAGCATGTCGAGTGGTAGATTACTAGCATCCTCTCCGGTTCAGCTGGTTAATCTGGGAATCTAGAGACAATGCTACAATTGTCTCATGTACACAGACAACCCTCTCCTCCTCCCAACAAACACAAATACATGTGAGAGATGCAACTATATAGCCAAACTGGAGGCTGAACTCTCTCAACTCAGGACTGGCAAGACCAGACAGGAGGAGGAGAAGGTAACCACACACACAGATAAACCCAGTCCCACATAGACCTACCACAACTGCAAACCAAACACATAATAACATAAAGACATACTTGGAGGCTCTAACAAAAAAAATTACCAAAACAACAGAGGCTCCCAAAGCAGACACCCAAAAATCCACCACCTCAAAACACAACACATGCAACACATACTTCAATAAATCAGTGTGTCAAACAATCACAGCCCTTAAGGCCAAACACTATGCCTGATACACTAGTAATAGGTGACTCTATAGTCAGGCACACTGACGTTCCGCTTAACAGGCTGAACAAGGAGAGGGTAACGGTGAGCTGCCTATCGGGAGCTAGGATCTACCACATAACACACGCACTCAGGTCACTCCAAAGCAAGTACAAATATGACTCCATCATTGTCCATGCCGGCGTGAATGACCTGAGACATACCTCCCTGGACTACATGAAAAGAGACATAGAGGAGCTCTCTGATTATGTAGCCCAAGCTGGTATGACCCTGACCCTGAGCAGCATCTTGCCCTCACCAAGAATGATGCCACAATACAAAGACAAGATGATCAGCTTTAATAATTTGCTCAATTACTGGTGTCATTCTAGGGGGTTCCAATGTCTGTCTGCTTGGAATGACATGCTGGACAAGCCACGCTGCTTCGCAAGGGATGGCTTGCATCTGTCACCACTGGGCTTCCAGATATTGGCTAAGGCTCTTGCCACCCCCATAGTGCCTTTTTTAGGCAAGGCTCAAAAGACAAACCCACCTCCTTAGAAAACAAAAATGGAAAAAAATTAAGGGTAATGCTGCTCAATGCCAGAAGTCTAAATCTCAAGATGCAGGCTCTCAAAGCACTCCTCAGTATGGAGAACATTGATGTCTGTGCAGTCACTGAAACCTGGTTCAAGGCTCCTGAGAGCACCCCAGCACTACCAGGCTATATGTCGTATCATGCTTTTCGGTCCCAAAACTCGGGCCAAACCAAAAAGGGAGGGGGGAGTGTCCATATTCATCAAGGACACCCACACCTCCAGGTTAGTGGCAATACATGAAGCCTCAGAGACCATCCAGGTGCAGCTAACCGTAGGCAAAACTGCTATACAACTGGTAGCATGTTACAGACCACCCTCCCAATCTCAGGAACCCCATTCAGCCTTCCTGAAGACATTGGAGGATATGAATGTCTCACCAAACACCATCATATTGGGAGACATTAACTACCCTAACATAGACTGGGTACATTATTCTAGCCCTAACACCCTAGCCCAAAGGTTCCTGGAATTCATAAATTCAAATGCAATGAAACAGCTAGTCACCTCTCCCACAAGGGGAGATAATATACTAGACCTGATCATCACAAACATGGGGACAAAGTGCTCCACACCAGAAGTATACCGCTCACTAGTGAGATCTGATCACAAACTAATCACCCTGGGTATACATATCCCACCTCCACCCCCAACACAAAAGACTACAGTGAAAAACTTCTCAAAAGCCAACTTTACACTTCTTAAGACTGAGATGGTATCCTTTAAGCCCACTGGGCCAGTGGAAACCATATCCCACAATGCTGAATCCTTTACAAATGCTTTCTACGGACATCTCCAAGAATGCACGGATCATGCAATCCCAAATAAAACCAAGACCCTCTCCACCAAGGGCAGGCGTCCTGTCTGGTGGACCCCAGCCATAAACAAATTGTATAACAAAAGAAGGAAGCTACTGCACATCAGAGCAAAATCCCATAAAGAGAAGGCATCTCTGATCAGCACTAGTAGAAAGCTACGTTCTCTCATAAAAACATCCAAGGCCAACTTTGAGAGAAAAATCGCTATGGACACTAAAGATAACCACAAAGCCTTCTTCTGCTATGTTAGAAACCTGGGCAGAAACCCTCAGATATGCTCAGAGTTAGTTCACAATGACAAAAAATACACTGAACCCACAGATATTGCCAACATTCTGGCAGACAGGTTCAGTGCAAATTTCTCCCCTCCCTCACCCCCAAAAGAGGAAATACTTATCCCAGCTGAATGTAACCTCCCTGTCATCTCAGATGTCCAGGTGAGAACCGCCCTCAGCAAAGCTAAAAACACAGCATCAATGGGACCTGACGGTATCCCGGGGTGCGTGCTACTTGAACTCCAAGAGGAGCTAAACCCGCACATAAAAATGCTATTTAACCTTAGCCTTACTACAGGATATGTAACTGAACACTGGCGTACAGCAACAGTGGTCCCACTCCACAAAGGAGGCACCTCTACAGACCCTGGTAACTACCGCCCCATAAGCTTAACCAGCCTGGTCTGCAAAGCTATGGAAAGAATCATTATGGAACTCATAAACAGAGACATGGGGGACCTACAGACACTTGATCCCACCCAGTTCAGCTTTGTAAAGGGCAGATCCTGCCTTTTGAACCAGGTTGACATTTTCGAAACAGTCGCTAGAGCCATTGACGAGGGCAAAGCAGTCCATACAGCCTACCTGGACTTGGCTAAAGCTTTCGACACAATACCCCACTCAGGCGTCATAGATAAGCTCAACAGCTTAAATGGAAATCCATATGTCACAAGATGGGTTGCAAACTAGCTAAAGGAATAAACCATAAAGTCAAAATCGCTGGAGCCATGTCAGACTCAAAGCCAGTCACAAGTGGTGTCCCACAGGGCTCTGTCCTGGGACCCCTCTTGTTCGGCATTTATTTCTCAGATGTGAAAGCAAACATGGGAGGGTTGTGGCTGACAAAATTCACAGATGACTGCAAACTAGGTGCCATAGTCGATACACCAGCTGACACATACATCCTACAGAAAGGCCTCACTGAAATGGACACCTGGTGCCGGAGTCATGGCCTTAAACTAAATGCCAAAAAATGTATAGTCATCCCCTTTGGGAAAAACAAAGTACCCACAAATTATCACATAGACAGTAACCCATTGAGTACGGAAAAAGTAGTCAGAGACCTGGGGACCCAAGTCGATAGTGACCTCTCATTTGACACCCACATTGCCAAAGTGGTTAGAAAGACTTTCTACCTTGCCCACCTTATCATGAAGGGATTCACATCCAGATCAAAGGAGGTCATTGTACCCCTGTACTCCTCCCTTATCAGGCCCATGATTGAGTACAATGCCCCATTTGGTATGTACCTCACCCGGCACTTGCAACAGCTGGAGAGACCCCAAAAGTACCTCACCAAGAGGATCAAGGGTCTCCAACATATGTCATATGCTGCCAGACTAAAGAAACTCCAGCTCTATTCAGTAGCATACCGCCTACTCAGAGGTGATCTGTGCCTGACGTACAAGGCCATGTCCAATCAGGAATTGATGGACATGCTCCACCTCAAAAAATCCAAATCCATCAGAACCACGAGAGCTAAAGATTTAAACCTCAGCACAAATATGAATAGGACATGCTGGAGGGACAGATTCATAACTCAGAGGCTTCCCATACTCTGAAACAGAATCCCAGTTCATGTTAGGCAGAGCCCCTCACTGACTCTCTTCAAGAGAAATCTTGACGAGTGGATGGGAGATCGTAGGTTTACCCCGGGGGTCATCTCTGTGTCACTACTAGACAGAGGCACAGTAAACTAATTCTATTATGTAAGGGGGTCTTCATTGTGTCACTACTAGACAGAGGCACAGTATTCTAAATCTATTCTGTACACTTTTGTACCATTACATGGGGTGGCGTAAGCCACATCACTATGGCTAGGCTTATAAATGCCCCAGGGCAGATAGCCTAGTACTAAACTATGAAACTATGTATTCTCAACTCCTTGTCCAGCATCTGTCCACATGAAACAATAGTACTTGGTGATTGCAGCATAAACTAGACCACCTGCTCCTCCAAATAACCCTCCACCCACATTAACCTCTATTGGTTTACTCAAACCATTACAACCCCAACCAGAATAGATAATGCTAGTAATCAAGAGAGTTTACTGGACTGGATACATTAACTCGGAACCCCATATGTACACCTCAGGTACCCTTCCGGATGATATGAGTGATCACTTCCTCACCTGCATTATCAAGCATAAAGCCATAGTTAACCATAATCCAATTCTCAGAACTATAAGAACCAAGAAAAACTTTAACCTAGTTGACTTTCAAAGGGAACTTAAATCTTGTAACTGGTCAGTCTTAAAACAGCTACCTCTAGAAGAAGCGGTTGCTCACTTCAATAATAAATTCCTGGAAATCTTAGACTACCATGCTCCTATACGCTCCACCAGGGTAAAATCAAAAATTGCTCCATGGCTTACTACTGAAACTAAATCTAAAATGGCCCTTAGAAACAAAGCATGGACCCTATGGTGAACCACCAAAACTCCCCTAGATTAAATTAGGTATCGACAGCTAAGAAATGAAACCAAAAGTTCAGTCTTACTTGATAAGAAAAAAACATTACTTCCAGTTACAGCATGAAAATCATAACAACCCAAAAAAATTCTGTGCAGGCTTAAACAGACTACTGCACCCTGGCCAAACCTCCACCCCACCCCCTGTATCCACCTTGGGCAAACTACCAAAGGATGTTGCTAACATATTCAACTACTTCTTTACTGAGACCATCCAATCCTTAGCTAGTCAACTACCCCCTAGTTCTCCCACTATTAACCTCTCTGCCTCTAATTCCCAACCCCTTTTTAGATTCCACCCAGTTGATACCGCATTTATTCAAGGTCTTCTTAAAAAATTAAAACCCACAACCTTGTCAGCCGATCGCCTCCCTGCTGAGTATCTGCAAAAAGCTGCTGATGCCATAGCTTATCCCATTTCCATTCTTGTCAACAGGTTCATAGCTGAAACCTCTATCCCTTCCATCTGGAAGACATCCTATGTGATTCCATTGCATAAAGGAGGTAGTTCCACAGAACTATCCAATTTCCACCCTACTGCCATACTATCTCCTCTCGCCAAAATATTGGAAAAATTTATCCACAAGCAATTAATGCATCACCTTAGCCAAAATAATTTACTGTCCAACTCCCAGCATGGTTTTAGGCCTCACCACTCCACCACCTCAGCCCTGGTTGCTTTCTCTAATATAATAAATTAGAACCATAATAATAACAAATTCTCCTCAGCGCTGTTCATAGACCTATCCAAGGCATTCAATATGGTAGATCACCACCTACTAATTCAGACCCTTAAAATGAACTACTTAGTTACAACCGCTCTCCACTGGTTTCAGTCTTGCTTAAATGGCAGATAACAGGCAGTATGATGGCAAAATGAAATATCTTCCCTCCTACCCAATACTCTGGGTGTCCCCCAGGGTTTTATACTAGGTCCCCTCTTGTTCTCTATATTCATTAACAAACTCCATGCTATCATACCAAATTTAAGCTGCATACAATATGCAGATGATTCCACATTAATTTGCTCAGCTTCCTCCCTGTCAAATCTGTGCTTAGAAACCCAGCTCACCTTTAACAAAGTTGAAAAATAGCTCTCTGACCGTCGTCTGATCTTAAACCCTAACAAAGCTAAGTTGCTACTTTTTTCCTCCACATCCAGGTTGAATCCCATGTCTTTTACTATTTTCTCTAACAATAGGACCACAAGTCATCCTGACACCCACACAAAACTATTAGAAGTTAATATTGACAGCAATCTTAAATTCAACATTCATATCAATAATACAATTAAAACTGCCAACAAATCACTAGGGTCACTTTACAAGATTAAGTCCTTTCTCATGCCAACTGCTCATATGGCCATTGCTCGCTCTCACTTACTTTCAACCTTACTATATGCTTCCCCTGTTCTGATCAACCTAGGTAAAGCTGAACTTAATAGATTATCGGTTTGCTATAATCACATAGCCAGATTTGTCACTGGCCTGCCTTACAAGACACATCACTGCACTAACCTAATATCGTTTGGGTGGCTTGAATTACCTTCCCTAATCCAACTCAACCAGCTGGTACTTGCCCATAAATTCTTACACCAAACCGACAAAACCCCTGCACTGAAACAATAATCTACCCCTATAACAATCTCAACACACTTAGATCATCAAAAAAACTACTTGTCCAAACTATCAAAGCAAACAACTCAGCCGGCGACTCCCTATTCACCAACTATGTAGGAAAAATCTGAAACTCCCTACCAGCTAATATTTCCCTAGAAACCTCCTCAAAACAATTTAAGCATAATCTAACTATACACCTTAAATTACACTGGTCCTGCTCATCTTCTAAACCTGACTAATTCATCTTGCGTTGAAATGTACTTACTCCCATGTTTCTCAATGTCCTTGATGCTCATAGATGTCAACTGAGGATCTAAGTAACTGTTGATTTCTGATATACTGTAAATATTTATATTGTATTGTATTGATTTTCACTGTTTTCCTATGTAATTGCATTCCCATCTCTGTTTATATGAAATTGTATTTGTTTTTCCTTTGGAGCTTTTCTCACCGGGCCTCTGCTGAAAATGGACATATATCCAGTCAGACTATCCTGGTCAACAAATGTAAAATAAAGAAAAAAAAATCAATTGTTGTGTGAGGTAATCTTTGCATGCTTAGGATGTTTATTGCTCCATCATTGCCTGCCTGGCACCATAATACCACTGGGTTTACTGGTAAAGTACAGTAACACAGATAAGAACACTCATTATTTCATGCAACATCATCTTTGATACATTATATAATTCAAATGAAATATAAACTGAGTTTTATCTGTTCACAAATAAACCATGTAATACAACTGGAAGAGAAAAATTATCAAGTAGTCAGTCATGGGACATGTGGCAGGAACATTTGATCCTAACTTTAGTGCACCTGTGAAAGACTTCACTATTTAGCAGTTATATATTGTTTCAAAAAGGAAAAGGTGATAAAAGCTCCTATGCCACTGCAATAGCAAGACCCTCTGACAGTATATGGGATTGTTGCTAAGATATGTGTTAGCAAAGATGACTAGAATCCTGCCTGACTACTGGTAATTTGGCATGGGCATGCATGCCTTGGAGATCCCCAGTCAGCAGTGTTGTAAATCCCTCTGTCACCACATCTCCTAGGGAAAGAGGGCCAGATGAAATGTCTGTGGAATCTTCTGCTGTAAGATCCATCATGACAAATTGAGTACTCTCATCTTCAGTGGAGGTCAGTGCATTTTAATGAGGCAAACTGATTCTGTGTAGGTACTGCTGTTGAGACCAGAGGGTCTATATCATATCAACGAATTCTAAAAATAGCAAACGCTGATATATCAAACTTCAAAGTCTGAAAACTGAACAGTGAATTTTTTCCCAGGGAAAAAATTAGCTGATCCAAAAAATAAAAAGAGTATACAGTCAAAATTAACCACAGTGGAGAAAACAGCAAAGCCCGGAGAACAGCCCGGCAATTTTTTTCCCTGGGAAAATAATTGTAGATCCGTTCCTTCGCTGTTTTCAGCTTTCGGACTTTGAAGTTCGATATATCAACATTCGCTATTTTTATCATTTGCTGATGTGATATAGACTGTTTTGCCACCAGGATGATACAATAAGTACTGCAGGAAGTACAGCTCTCATCTTTTTTTTCTGATGGTGTTTTAGATGGAGAAGAGGGTGAGCACTTCTGTTCTCTCCTTTTGTCTTATTCAGAGGTATAATATCCATATCACATATATCCCTCCAAGAAGTATTTGCAGATACCTGAGCATAAAGCATTTCAATGAAAACATGTTCTTACTCTGCATTGTCAAAGAATGCCTGTTGGCCATTCACTGTGACACATAGGGTAGCAGGCTAACTTACTTGGACCTAACATCCAAGTTCCTTGATCTATTTAAAAAAAAAGACAATAGCTTTTCTTTTATTAAACAAAGAATTGCTGTAATAAGTGCAAGCTGCACTCCTGCCCATGAAATAACTAAAGCATTCCCAAGGTCGATTCTCTTTTTTAGAACAGTTTCTTTGTTATTAAAATCAAGAAAACAAGCTATAAAATGTTTTGGGAGATTGACTCTTAATGTCACCCTGTGAGTACATTCAGTAATGGGTTGATATGAGACCTGCAATGCCTTAACAATTTCTTTTCTAATAAATTCTACTAGATTGCTTCCCTGCTTACCTTCTGAAATGCCAGAATGCTGGAGTTTGTTCCTCTGACCTCTGTTTTCAAAGTTGCCCAGTATCAAATCTAAGGGACAGGCTTTGAGTTGCAGATCTGAGATCACAGATGTGTGTATTGAAACAAGCTCTTTTGGTGACCTAGTGCATGCTGCTGCATGGAGATTACCAGGGTCAGATTCTTCCAATGGTTGTCTTGCTGTGAATGAACTCCGTTAAGTGTGGGGTATCTTGTAAAATTGCTTGTAGCAGGCCTGTGAGATTAGTGATCATCTTTTGAATGTCTTCACTGGGCCCTGTAACAGCTTTAGGGGAAGCTGACATGCTGACAGCAAGCTGAACTACTGAGTACTACTTCCAGATTTGCATTATAGTAAGCCAAACAGAAAGAAGGGAAAATTACGACTAATCCACCTCACTTGAATCCCGTAAATGCCTTTAGAAAATGCTTTGTGAAATGGGATACAGAGCTATAATTACTTCACATGAAAATACAAACATCGGCAGCAAATATAAACTTTAAAGCTTGAGGGACAATGGACGTGTCTCAAAGAAGCATTAAGGTCCCACAATTACATATTATTGCCGCAGATATTGTGCACCTTTATTTGTTCCTCTGTACACTTTGCATCGTATACTATATACCATCTACAGATAATGGACTTCATATGGATGGCTACTGTGCTGTGAAACAAAAAGTGAAGATTATAACAAAGGACCAATCTTTTCTTGATTCCCTTACTGCAGTGTGTAAAAGATGAATAGAAAAAAATCGAATATATATATTAGACTTATGATAAACAGTTGCCATTACAATGCTGTTCAACAAATATAACTATGTTCATTAATAAAGCAGAAGGCTTCTGTTGTGAATATCTAAGTGTTGTTGTGGTTAAAAAAATGACTATATTCAAATTTTGCAAACGTGCTTGCCATTGACTCTAAAACTAATCTGTAACATTACCTTTACTATCTAATTTTGGCATTGAAGTAATATATATGTATATATGTGTCCATTTCACATGACTGAAACTCAAAATACTGAATTTCATTTGACTGAGACCACAATACCTAATTTTCAAAATACTGCAAACTCATTTGACTGAATCTCATTATACTGAAAGCTTACAATGCTGAAGTTCAAAATACTGAAAAACTGTACTTCTAACCCATATAGATACTGTGAGTAAAGCTAGAAATAATGGCGAACTAGTGTCCTCATTATTTCTAGACTTTTCTAAAGCCTTCAACACAGTCTGTCACAGCAAACGTCTAACTCAAATGTCCTGATTAGGTCTCTCTCAGCCCACCCTTCTATGGTTCAAAAGCTACCTATTCAACAGGTATTAATCAGTAAAATGGCACTCCACTTTCTCTCCAAACCTCCTTGTCACCCCTGGTATACCCCAGTACTTTATCCTGGCTCCCCTCCTATTTATCATTTTCACCATCACCCTCACACATCTGCACAATGGGCCTCCATACTACAATACACAAATGGATCCACACTAATTTTACATCTGACAACATGACACACCTCCAGAAAATTACTCATGAACCCTGGCTTTGTAACTTACAAGTCATGCACAACTCTAAAAAAACCCCCCGCAAATTATTAATTTTTTCCCCAAATCCCTCCACATGAAAAAACAAAATTTAAAGTTGTTTCCCTTGATAATACCACCATTGAAGTCACTTCTCATAGCAAATAATAAATTAATATTAATAGTGGGTGCTCTTAAATTTGACATGCATATACAAAATTGTATACGAAAAACACATCAAAAATTAGGGATGCATTATAGAGCGAAAAACTTTCTCACCGAAGCAACAAAAGCTGCAATTGCCACTACTTCCTTCCTCTACACACTTCTTTATGGTGCTTCCATCCTTACTATCCTCCAGACTTCATAAAAATCAAAACTTGAACAAATAAATAACAATATACACAACCATGTTCCAAGTCGGTCATTACCATCTAATGTCCCAAAACTCCTGTCTGTCCACAAACCTATTAAATTTGCTGGGCATTTTCAGTGCTAACACCTGGAGCTCCTTATCCCTATCCATCACTTCAATACTGTATTGTTTTTTTTTTTTTTGTATTATTTTTAAAGACTGTAAAATTATTATTCTTTTCTCCCAGGACTTCCTCTGAAAATGGACTCCTACACAATCAGACTTTCCCAGTAATCAAATGTCAATAAATAAATAAATGTGTTCTTTACCTCCTCCATTAGCAGAAAGAGTAAAGTATATTGCATGATGTCCCTGTTAGACCCACTTACCATTCTACACATACTTAGTGTACTCTACAAGTGCTCATGTCATTTCATGAACAAGAAAGAGCCTCTTACTGTGGATGTGCCCAAAGAAGCAACTTATCAAAAGAGCAAATCGGAAACATTCATGAGTTGTGTCCTCATCAGTATACGTACCATGCTCAGACTGTCAAGCTTACATGATATAAACCAGGGCTGTCCAATCTTAGGTAATCCAATGGCCACATTCAGAATAATAAACACAGTACATATATTGAAATTACTTGCAGAGTCCTACCATTAGTTAGGTTTAACAAGCACTTTGAAAATTTCATAATAAAGAAAAGTCAGTTTTTTTTTATGAAAGTTTTTATTGCAACAGTAACCCAACAAAAAAAAAGGTAGAACTGCACCAGTACAGGAAATAAATAATACAACTTTAATAAATATTAAACAAAATACAAGTTAAGCACTTTCATCTGAAATTGTCAAGACTTCATCAGAGCATAGCATAAAATCAACAACTTCCTTTATACCCAGCAATAAAACTGCTAGCCAGTCAAGATAAGAACATTAAGCAGTAATAGCTAGGTGAAGTAACCCTTTAAATGCTAGAAGTAAATGAGTGAGATCTGCCACATTTCATAAAATGGTGAATATAAAAATACCTGTATTTTCATACTGAATTAAAGCTCCTTGATTATCAAAGTCTAGCTGCCCTAATTTTTAATACACTCGAGATATAAATATTATCATTTAATCCTGGGAATTTGTTTGCTTTCAAATTGTGTTGCCAAAACAACTCTCTGTGTTCTAGTCTGTTTTCCCAGGAACCTCCCCAGGGGTTAATAGGCACCTGCTCCAATAAAAAAAAATGGAACTTAAGGTACAATTTTTGGTATTTCGATATAATGCATTAGTTTCCTTTTTGTGCACTACATCCTACATATGTTTGTATATACGCCTCCTTAAATTTCTCTCTGTTTTTCCCACATAGAAACTTGTGCAGGCAGTACAGGTGACCAGATAAACAACCCCTTTACTAATACAGTTGTAATATCCAGTTGCTCTAATATTTATATTTCTGGCTTCTAAATAGATATCAGCAGTGTTCCTCATAAATTCACATTATTTACAGAAGTCACATTTAAAAGATCCTAACTTCAGATTGTTAACTCTAAGGGGGTTAGCATCACAAGTATTGTTTTCCAAGATTTATTTTAAATGTTTGCCCCTTTTACATAAAAAAATGTGGAGCTATTACTGCTCAAAGATGTTCTTATCTTGATTGGCTAGTGTTTTTAGTGTCTCCACTACTGATGGATGTTCATTCATGAGACATCTGACCAGCCCTACCAAGAAAATAAGATTTCCCACCTGTTGTAGACGGAAGCCGAAGTCCACCAAAATGACAAAAAAGTGCCACAATATTGATGGAGTGGACTACTTAGGATAACAAAGAAATGATGTGATTGTTACTATTATGGAGGATGCCCAGAATTTCCAGATAGAAGATATTCAAAAAGGTTGAGAGAAATTAGCGGAAAGAAAATACTTGCACAAGAACAAATGTCAAAAGCTTTAAATCAAATTTGTATTCATCAATACAACAGATCCATGAGAAACATTACAAAGACAAAGAAACTTTGGGCTACCTGGAAAAAGAAGTGATAAAGGAAGTATGGAGATATAAAGGACAAAATCCAAATATTTTTGAGAGCTACAGAAAGAAAAATGGACATGAGAAAGAAAAGGAGATCTGGCAGGGTACAATATTTATGCAAAGGAGAAAGCCAAACTAATCAAGACAAAAAAGGAGCTCCAAATATATTTGAAGAGAAGTATAGACAAAGGTACAGACAAAAAAATAGCAGCCAAATCTATAGCCTGTCCCATTTCCATCCTGATTAACAGAACCGTAATTGAAGGTTACATCCCAACTAGATGGAAAATCTTTCACATTATCCCCTACATAAAGGTGGTAACGCTAACAAATTTTCTTACTACCGCCCCATAGCCTTACTTTCTCCTCTGGCAAAAATAATGGAAAAATGCATTCACAGTCAACTACTAGACCGTCTAATCCAAAATAACTTACTTTCTAAATGTCAACATGGATTTAGGCCATTCCACATTACTACCACTGCCCTCTTATCCTTTTCTGACTGCATTAATGAAAACCGTAACAACAACATTCTTTCCTTTGCATTCTTTATCGATCTTTCAAAAGCATTCGATATGGTTAACCACCAGATACTTATAAATATCCTCAAAACCCTTTCACTAGATGCATTGGCTATAAAATGGTTCCAATCCTACTTAGATAATAGACAGCAGGCTGTGCTATGGGATAACAATCTATCTACCCATCTCCCCATTACCCTTGTGTCCCTCAAGGCTCCATATTAGGACCTCTTCTATTCTCAAGTTTTATTAATGACCTTCACTCAGTAATTCCTCAAGCTACCTGTATACAATACACAGATGATTCCACATTAATATACTCTGCCACTTCTCCATCTGAACTGCAGTCCCTAACCCAAAAGGTGTTTAATACAGTAGAGCAATGGTTTACTCAGCGCTGCCTCCTCTTGAACCCCAAAAAACAAAACTCTTGCTCTTCAATCCTACCTGGAAGTCCCCCCCAGTAGATTTCACAGTCATATCTAATAATGGTACTCTCATATCTCCCGATCTATCTACCAAACTCCTTGGACTAACAACAGACAACAACCTTAACTTTGACAATCATATTAACAACACAATAAAAACTGTAAATAGAAAACTGGGTTCCCTCTATAGGATAAAATCCTTCCTTACTCCAGTAGCCAGAATAACTATTGCCCACACCAATCTAATCTCTACACTCCTCTATGCCTCACCCATTTATACTAATCTGTCAAAACATAACCTCAACAAACTGGAAAACTCCTACAATAACATTGCCAGATTTGTCACTGGGAATCCATTTAGAACCCACCACTGTTACAATTTAAAGCAGCTAGGATGGCTTGAGCTACAAAATCAGCTAAAATTTCACCAATTTACCATTGCTCACAAGACCCTTTACCAGCCTACTAATACTCCAATACTTTCTACCATCATTACCCCCTACAAAAATCTTAATACCTTACGCTCTTCAAATAAACTACTTGTTTGCATAAGTAAATCCAACAACCTGGCCAGAGACTCTCTGTTCTCTAATACTGTTGGAAAAACTGGAACCTACTTCCCAGTGAACTTGCATCTCTGTCCTCAATATCACCTTTCAAATATAAACTGAAATTATACCTTACAACACACTGGTTATGTACTAACCCTGGCTAACTTCCTCTTTCTATTATGAGCTACTGCTTACCCACTACTTCTCTGTACTAAGTTCAGTTTCCTTGATAACAAAGAGAATTTTATCTTGCAGAAAATATCAATGTCTGCAGTGATTTCATTCTTATGGTTTGTTATATGTATGTGATAGGTTAGTGATATAGTTGCGAATGAGCCGTTATTTGTTAAATTATGTATTGTACCAACATTTTTATTAGAATTGTGTTCTTGAAGCTTATCTCCATGGGTCTCTACTGAAAATGGACATATATCCAGTTAGATTAGCCCGGTCAACAAATGAAAAATAAATAAATTAAATAAATAAATGCACCCAGATATGGGCAATTTTTACAGTACAAAAAATAGGAACACAAAGGGGGACATAGAACACAATATTAGTAAGGCAGAATTTAAGCAAATAGAAAATGAAGTTTGAAATACTTGTGAAGTGAAGGATTCAGTGTAGAAAGCCAAATACAGGGTATGTCACAGCATGATGAAACAATGAGTCCCCAAATTAAGGAGAAACAGATGGAATGGGAAACATGAAGAAATATGGGCAAGTTTAAGAAAAAGAGATTTGCTATGGTGCAATATTTATGCAATGGAGAAAGCAAAAATAATCAATATAAAAAAGCAGAACCAAAGATATTTGAAGATAAATACAGGCAAAGGCACCCAGATATGGAAAATTTCACAGTACAAAAAGGAAGAAAACAAAGAGGGATTATCTGTGAAGTGAAGGATTTAATGCAGAAAATCCCACTTGGGTAACATCACAATACGATGGAAGAATGAATCCCCAAATTAAAGAGAAGCAGGTGGAATAGGAAACATCTGATCATTTGCCACTGGATGTATGGATCAGTATGGATAATTATAAAGGAAAATTACAAAATAAGGAAACAGAATCAAACTGAGCAGGTAAAAGCTGGTTCAATAAAACATTCAAAAGCAGCAAATAAAATCACATCTGATGAAGCACCTTTAGTGTTAAAGGACTCATCTGTTTTTTATATATATAGATGTATGGCTTATTATCAAAATGTTGAGTTGGCTTTCCTCGACAGTTGGAAGGATGTACACGGAGCGGCAGAGAGGCAAAACTAGGAACACAATTACCGTCGACTGTGAAATGTTGACAAGGAGATTGTGTTCATAGTTTGGAATATCGATATTTTGAAGGGCATCTCACCAGAGTTAGGACTGGAAAAATTACTCTTTTTCTCACTGTATTGCAATCTTGGAGTTGGAATAAATAAGTAGCAGGGGGTGTGGGGGGCACAGCCCCCTGCATGACGGGTGCATGGGGGCTTGCCCCCCTGCAAAATGGTAAGAATTTTTCTGCCTTGAAGTGGATGTTTTTTTCAAGGTGGTGCGTGGTTGAATGTCGATTCTTTCCTTTGAAGGAATCGACATTCTAAACAAATGTCGTGATTTTATTTTGTTTTTCATGGTTGGGGTTGTGAATGGTCGAGGAAAGCCACCTCAACATTTTGCAAGTAAATATATATATATATATATATATATATATATATTTTTTTTACAGTTTTTATTTTGATGTAATTAAACAAGGGTTTTTATATAGTGCTGTGTTAGCTGGTTCTTTATTTTATTTACTGCTTTTGAAATTACAAAATAAGCAATTTATTGATAACTCAAAACAATTTTATAGAGAACTGGGAAACAGGAGAGAAGAGGGGGAAGGCATGCCATAAGGCAGGTAAAGTCTAGGACTGTGATAGTGAGGGTCGGAACTTTGAATGTTGGCAGTACGACTGGTATAGGGAGAGAGCTAGCTGATATGATGGACCGAAGAAAGGTTGGTGTATTGTGTGTGCAAGAGACTAGATGGAAGGGGAGCAAGGCTAGGTGTATCTGAGGTGGTTTCAAATTGTTTTATCATGGTGTGGATGGGAGGAGAAATGGCGTAGGCATTATCCTGAAGGAACAGTATGCTAAGAGTGTTTTGGAGGTGAAAAGAGTGTCGGATGGAGTGATGTTTATTGATGGTGTAATTAATGGTGTAATGATGAATGTTGTTAGTGCATATGCTCCACAAGTTGGGTGTGCAATGGATGAGAAAGGAGTGAGTTGGATGAAGTGGCGATGACTGTACCCAAGGGTGAGAGACTGGTGATTGGAGCAGATTTCAATGGGCATGTTGGTGAAGGGAAAGGAGGGGATGAGGAAGTGATGGGTAGGTATGGTGATAAGCAAAAGAATGCATAAGGTCAGATGGTAGTGGATTTTGCGAAAAGGATAGACATAGCTGTGATGAATACATATTTTAACAAGAGGGAGGAGCATAGGGTGACATACAAGAGTGGAGGAAGATGCACACAGGTGGATTATATCTTATGTAGAAGGGCCAGTCTGAAGGAGATTGGAGACTGTAAAGTGGTGGCAGGGGAAAGTGTATTTAGGCAGCATAGGATGGTGGTTTGTAGGATGACATTGGTGCTCAAGAAGAGGAGGATGAGTGTGAGGGCAGCACCAAGGATCAAATGGTGGAAATTGAAAAAGGGTAATTGTGAGGTGATGTTCAGGGAAGAGTTAAGACAGGCACTGGGTGGCAGTGAAGAGTTACCGAATAGCTGGGTAACTACAGCAGAGCTAGTAAGAGAGATGGCTAGAAAGGTGCTTGGTGTGACATCTGGAAAGAGGAAGGAAGACAAGGAGACCTGGTGGTGGAATGAAAAAGTACAGGAGAGTATACAGAGAAAGAGGTTGGCGAAGAAGAAGTGGGATTGTCAGAGAGATGAAGAAAGTAAACAGGAGTATAAGGAGATAGGTGCATGGCAAAGAGAGAGGTGGCGAAGGCTAAGGATAAGGCGTATGAAGAGTTGTATAAAAGTTTGGACACTAAGGAAGGAGAAAAGTACCTGTACTGATTGGCTAGACAGAGGGACCGAGCTAGTAAAGATGTGCAGCAGGTAAGGGTGATAAAGGATAATGAGGGAAACATACTCACAAGCGAGGAGAGTGTGTTGAGGAGATGGAAAGAGTAGTTTGAGTGGTTGATGAATGAAGAGAATGAGAGGGAGAGAAGGTTGGTTGAAGTGCGGATAGTGAATCATGAAGTGCAGTGGGTTAGCAAGGAGGAAGTAAGGATAGCTATGAAGAGGATGAAGAACGGAAAGGCTGTTGATCCAGATGACATACCTGTGGAAGCATGGAGGTGTTTAGGTGAAATGGCAGTGGAGTTTTTTACTAGATTATTTAATTAAATCTTGGAAAGTGAGAGGATGCCTGAGGAATGGAAAAAAAGTATTTTGGTACCAATTTTTAAGAATAACGGTGATGTGCAGAGCTGTAGTAACTACAGAGGGATTAAATTGATCAGTCACAGCATGAAGTTATGAGAAAAAGCAGTGGAAGCTAGGTTAAGAAGGGAGGTGATGATTAGTGATCAGCAGTATGGTTTCATGCCAGGAAAGAGCACTACAGATGCGATGTTTGTTCTGAGAGTGTTGATGGAGAAGTAAAGAGAAGGTCAGAAAGAGTTGCATTGTGTCTTTGTGGATTTAAAGAAAGCATATGACAGGGTGCCTAGAGAGGTGTTGTGGTATTGTATGAGGAAGTCGGGAGTGTCAGAGAAGTATGTAAGAGTGGTACAGGATATGTACCAGGCATAGCCGGCCTTAGGCATAGGCCAAATAGGTGGCCGCCTAGGGTGCCATTCTAGTAGGGCTGCTTTTCCAGTATTTATTTGGTGCAGGTAAACCAGGATGGGGCACCGGGTGCTGTGGTGGGGGGGCACTGTGGAGCCCTTTTGCCTAGGGCTCCAGTTGACCTAAGGCCGCTCCTGGTACCATGGTAGTGTGACAGTGGTGTGGTCTGCAGTGGGAGTGACAGATGCGTTTAAGGTGGTGGTGGGATTACATCAAGGATCAGCTCTGAGCCCTTTCTTATTTGCAATGGTGATGGACAGGTTGACAGACGAGATCAGACAGCAGACCCTGTGGACTATGATGTTTGCAGATGACATTGTGATCTGTAGTGAGAGTAGGGAACAGGTGGAGAAGACCCTGGAGAGGTGGAGATATACTCTAGAGAGAAGAGGAATGAAGGTCAGCAGGACTAAGACAGAATATATGTGTGTGAATGAGAGGGAGGATAGAGGAATGGTGAGGATGCAGGAAGTAGACGTGGCGAAGGTGGAAGAGTTTAAATACTTGGGATCAACAATTCAGAGTAATGGTGAGTGTGGAAGAGAGGTGAAAAAGAGAGTACAGGCAGGATGGAGTGGGTGGAGAAGAGTGTCAGGAGTGATTTGTGACAGACGTGTACCAGTAAGAGTGAAAGGGAAGGTCTACAAGAGGGTAGTGAGACCAGCTATGTTATATGGGTTGGAAACAGTGGCACTGACAAAAAAGCAGGAGTCAGAGCTTAACGTGGCAGAGTTGAAGATGTTAAGATTTACACTGGGTGTGACGAGGATGGACAGGATTAGGAATAAGTATATTAGAGGGTCAGCCCAGGTTAGAAGTTTTGGAGACAAAGCCAGAGAGGCAAGATTACGTTGGTTTGGACATGTGCTGAGGAGGGATGCAGAGTATATTGGGAAAAAGATGCTAAGGATGAAGCTGTCAGGTAACAGGAAAAGAGGAAGGCCTAAGATAAGGTTTATGGATGTGGTGAGAGAGGACATGCAGGTGGTTGGTGTGATAGAGCAAGATGCAGAGGACAGGAAGAAATGGAAATAGTTGATCTGCTGTGGTGACCCCTAACAGGAGCAGCCGAAAGAAGAAGAAGAGAACTGGGAAACAAAACAAAAGGAATAGAAATGCTACAAAAAAGAGGAAATAAACACATTTTGGAGAAATATTAATGAAGACCCTTTGGAAGATAACAAAACTGTTGCGTGGCTAGAAAAATTAAATGAAACAGTAAGGAGTTTAAATGTTCAAGATATGAAATGGGCTGAAGTAATGGCCACAGAAACTGAAACAAAGTTAAGAAAAGCTTTAAATGGAAAACCCCAAGCCCAGATTAAGTATCTAATGTCTGGCTAAAAGTATCAACATCTTTACAGAAAGATTTATCTCTGAGTAAGAACTACTTATATGTGCATCACGAACAGACGACAACCCTGTTAACAATAGGAAAAATGATAATCTTCTTTAAGAGTGATCCAGTAATCCATTCCAAAAACTATAGCCCATTAACTTGCCTTCTGATGACATACAGACTATATACTGGAACTGATGGAGACAGAGACTACAGATATTTAGAATAAAGCACAATAATGGCAATAGAACCAAAAGGGTAACGAGAGGAAGTCATGTGGAGCAAAGGATCATCAGTTGTTAAATAAAGCCATAATGGAGAATTGTAAAAAAGGAACAATCTGAGTATGGCATGGATAGATTACAGCAGCATCCCATATTCAAGGATAAAGCAGCACTTACAGATGTGTACGATGCATCTTACACTGGTCAGTTACATTACAGTGACCGTGAAACAGTGGCAAACCACTTTATAATTAAACCATGAAAAAAGACAAATTATTATCCCAGGGATGAAAATTGAAAGGGGTATATTCCAGAACAGTTCTTTGTCACCTCTGTTGTTTTGTCTTACCCTTAACCTGCTAAACTGTTTACTTAACAGATTAGGTCTTGGTTACAACTTGGCTCCTAGAAAAAAGGCTTGCTTAAAGATTTTTCATCTACTTTTTGTGGATGACATAGTTCATCAGATGAGGAGTTGAAAGCATAACTACAAGTGATTACAACTTTCTTAGATGATATAAGAATAACATTTGGTCTTCATTACTGTGCAAAAGCAACATGTAAAGCTTGAAAGTTGCAGTACCAAGAAAATATCAGTCTAGGACAGGAATGTAATATAAAGAAACTTGAGCAGGAAGAAGTGTATAAATACTTTGGCATTAAAAAGAATCAGCAATAAAACATGAACAGATGTGAATAAAACTCAGTAAGGAATACTTTAGAAGACTAAACTAATATTAAAAACAACATTGATATATAGGAATAAAGTCCAGGATATAAACAATTTAATATTCCTGTTTTAACTTACAATTTTGGTGTGATTGACTGGGTCCATATCACATTATCGAACTCTTAAAAGTTTGAACATCATATGGTCAACACCATATGATCAAACCTTTAAAAGTATGAACGTTTCAACAGAGATCTCCATACAGTGTGGAATGGGAAGATTTCCCTTTTTTACACTGTAGTGCTATTTCGGAGTTGGCATATTTAAAGAGCGGGGGGGTGTGGAGGGTGCAGAGTGGCTTGCCCTCCTGTTTAAACCATTCAGGTAGGTTTTTTCTTTGTTTTTTTTTTGTTTTGTTTTTTATTACATTTTCGAACTTTTAAAAGTTTGATCATATGGTGTCAACCATATGACGTTCTAACTTTTAAAAGTTCAATTATGTAATATAGATGCGATTGACTGGCCCCAAAAGGTAATGCATCAGTTGGACAACAAACAAAAAATGTTTCATGCTTAACAAATGATATATAAAAATCAGTCTATACCAAAATTATATATTCCACACTATGAAGGAGGTATAGGCCTCCTTGAAATTGATTACGTGTATAGGTCTGCAACTGTGGGACTGCATACATATCTGATTACCTCATCAGATTCTAATATAGTGAAATTTTACAACATAAGGAGAGAAAGTCAAAGATGATATCTCTGCTTAGTTTAACAGAAGCAATCAGGTGGCAAGCAAGAATGGAAATCAAACCAGAAGTAGGCAAAAATCAGATAGCAACTAAATATGCAATAAAACAGAAGAATGAAAATAAGAAGGATCAGATGAGAAGGGATGACGTGTATAAAAGCCATAAATATAGTGACAAATATGGAGATCTCCTGCAACAATCGCATGGTGATCAGGATTTGATGTGGGAATGGTTAAGGAGAGATGAGTTGAAACTAAAGGATAAAAGGTTAATAATAGGAGCCCAAGATAGTGGGTTATGTACACTGAAAGGCACAATAATTTAGCAACATTGTTGCAATGGAGATTGTGCAAACACCACAATATAGAAGTAGCTGAGAAGCATTGGAAACATGAATAAACATTATAGAGAATGATAAAGTGTACATCACATGGGATCACCCGTTACCAACAATTTAAAAAATAGATGTGAGAAAACCACATATAATAGTGCATGAAAAAAATGCAAAAGTAGCACTGATTACTGATTGTTGAAATTGTTACATCTAGTGATTATAATGTCTGACATACAGAGAGACGCAAAGCCATAAAATATCAAGATTTGCAGGCAGGAATGAGCTCAATGAGAAAGACACACAGACAGTTCCAACAGTAGTAGGAGCAAGGAGTCTAATAAAAAAGAATCTACAGTCTTATTTAGATATGTACAAATTGCAGAAAGAGTCAATTGTGGGCACATTGTGGGAGCTGTGAAGAGCACTTTTGGCTAATGTCAAAGGCTGACTAACTTCATGAATATTAGTACTCTGCTTGGCTCTCTGCCTAATTGGTAGCTTTTTCTATGCAGGGTTAAAGGTTCTAATCTGACCTTATTTTTATTGCTCCTACATTCCTTTGCTGGATGTGCTCAGCCTTACTGTTGCTTGGATTACACTTGCAGTACTGACAGCGTAGTGGGTAATGATGTTTGTTGTTTATTGTGTTCTACTGCCATGCTGCCAAACTCCACTTAATGTCTTCTGAAGGGGGTGGGTTTGGCATAATTATTAAGCTATTCACCTCATAGACACAAGGTGCAGGGTTTGATTCTTACCTCAGGATATTGCTTAGGCTTATAATAATGCTTCAAATCAGTGAGCCTAGTATTCACCTTTGAATTTTAATTATACCCTGATGTTGAAATGGGGTCCATTCTCATTATGGTATATGAAACCCAAAAGATTTGTAGAATTTAAAAAGGGAGAAATTAGCATTGATAATTGAAATTGCTACATCCAGTGACTACAATGTATATAGAGACAGGGTTCCCATTCAGAAGCCTGAAACATCATAAGCCTGAAAAAAAAAAAATCTGAAAAAAAAGCCTGAAAAAAAAGAATCCTGAAAACTCAAAAAAATCAAGCCCAAAAAAATGAAAAAAAGAAAAAAAGAAAAAAAAAAAAAATCAAACACAAATAATGCTAATATAATGTTACTATAAAGACATATCTACCAACTGACCCCTGACCTAACCCTAACCCTAACCCGTCACTCTCACACTATCACTGACGTGACCTAACAACCACTTAAACCCTCTTACTAACTAACCCCAATATTTTGCATAATATGCTATTACCTCTACCCCTAACCTAAACCTAACCCTAACAGCTAACATAAAACCAACCCTTTTAACCCCACCTCCTACATGACTAACACCACCTAACACCTAACCCATAACCCACACACAATGACACAAGTATGTCACAATGACATCAGTATGTTTTTTTTGTGTTGGTCAGGCTTATGATGTTTCAGGCTTCTGAATGGGAACCAGAGACAGACATGATGTCATAAAATACCAGGATCTACAAGCAGAAACTATGGCACTGTGGAATAAAGATACCCAGATAGTTTCAGTAGAAGTAGGAGCAACAGGTCTAATAAAAAAATTAATATTCTATGCTGTCAATACTCATCACCCATATGAATTACAGAAAGAGGCAATTCTGAGCACATTAGCAAATGCTGATAAGAGCACTATTGGCTAATTTCAAATACTGAAACAATACTGACTTCATGAACTCTAATCATACTCTGACTTAGAAACAGGATTCATTCCCATTGTGGTATTATAAACCCAAAACTGTATAGAAATTAAACCTGGAGAGGGGAGAAAGAGCGAGAGAGAGAGAGCGAAAGAGAGAGTGAGAGAGAGAGACTATGCTTGGCTGAATGCAGTTAATAATATTAGTACTGTCAATGGCCAAAGCAAGGATGACCATCAGATCAGACTTTTGGCACCAAAATGATTCATGAGGACCAAAAGCATTATGTCTGCCTGTCACAGGAGGCTACAGCAACAGGAGGCAGTCCTTTAACTGACCCACCAGTAACTGAAACAGATGGGTTTCTTGCCTACCTGTGTGAGGGATAAGAAACATCAGTATCACTTGGGGATGTGCTAGATCCTGGTGCATAACTGCAGCTTGCCTCTAGAATCTCCATCAGAGAAGCCCTGGGTGTGTATCAGTTGTATTCTGGGAATGCATACTACTTAACTGTGTGCTATTCTGCAAATCAGAAGGTATAGTTTCCCTAGTTTTGTGGAAACATCAGATCTTCAGATAAGAAGAGCAGCTGAACAAGGTAAGGTCTTTATTGTTACATTCTATCACTAAATGCTGTGCTTATCATTTATTTTATAGGATTAAAATAATAATGATGGGTTTTACTTATTGTGGGTATTTTCATTTGCTGTCTTCTCCACCATGGATATACCACTGCCTGATGCTGGAGAGGAATATTATTGTGACATTAATGTTGGTAAATAGTTGGCATTGTCAAGAGGCATGATGTCTGAGTTGGTCTTTCGGAATGTGGTCTGTTTGCCTATAGAACCTACTCTAGAAACACAGATAGATAGTCTAGGACAGGCTGTCACTGACAGATGTAGACAGGAATGTATATTTCCCCCTGCATCTCAAGCCCCATTGTCTGCCACAAGCTTCACTGGGCATGGGGTAGATAGGGGGTAGTTACCATGCTGGTGACCGATAGGTGCCATGACTACTAGCCTCCCAAACAAGCTGAATAAGTGTCTGCAACACAATGAATGTGCAGGGCCAATATAAACCCACAGGCTAGCAATACCTCAGTCTTTTCATTGGAAGGATGGAACATGTTCTAGATGTGTGTGAGGTTACCTGAGGGGCTACATGTCCCATATGTGTGACATCCTAGACATGTTCCATCAGCAGTACTAAGGTTGTCCTATACTCACAGGATGCATATCAGACACTTGCTCCAATGCCATTCTACTTATCTCTCTAGTGAGGGGGGGCAATTATGAGCATGGGAGGCCTAGGAAAGTCACACCTAGTATTATCACTTCCATCCCATCATCTAGTGTGGAGGTGCCTGTGGTCAGAATAGGGTATTTCATAGGTGTATTGGCTTGTGCCAAGGACATGTCCTATATGACCCATCACTCATATTCATGAAGCACAAATACTTCTCAGCAAGGGATTTTTACTGCTTGTGACTCTCCAAAGAGAGGGGGCTCCAATGCACAGGGGCATGTATTGGATGCCTGCACTTCTCCAGTGGGTAGCCTGGACCTATCCATATGAACCTCCCACAGTGCTGCAACATCAGTTTGTGACAATGTCCCCTCCCAGAGCAGTTTACCCTGAGTCCCAGACTATCCCACATCTTATACACACTGGACAAAGTTTATTATAGTTAGAGCAGTTTGCATACATTTCCTTGTGGAAGACACTGTACACTGTGCCCCTCACCTGTGAAAATGATGATATACGTGTCCTGTCCTTTGCACTTTTTTACACTGGTAGCCTATGTCTGATACAAAGTGTGGCCAGTCTATGCAAAGGTAAAGACAGCCTGCCTTTAGGCTTGCATGTATTAATTTTACTGTTGTATACATGTTTAATCTGACCATAGTTATGGTGCAGCTGCTACCTGTTGGTCAATATCATGGTAAGTATGCCCACACACAATTGATATAGCCCTCCCCTGTTGCTGGCTCTCACTATTTTCCAATCTAGCTTTGCCTCTACTACCTGCTGTACTGGGAAATATTCAGCCTGCATGCAGTGGTTAGTCAATATTATGCTATGTGGCACTGTGCATAGTGATAATATCTTTGTACATGTGCCAGGTTAATTCTACTGGGTACCACTAGATATTTCCATGCAACAAAAATGTACCTTCAACAGCCCAAAACACATGCATTCAATAATATTTTGCACACTCCATGTTCAAATGTTTAACAGAAATATTCCACTAAAGTACACAGACTGCTGATTCTTTATAACTTCCCCATGCTCATTGTCTATGAATCTTACACAGGCACCCTGCATGTGGATGTTTGTCACACACTCTTGCCAACCCGATGTGGCAAATGTTTCTGAAGAAAAGGTATTGACTGAAATGCACACTCATACTATTATGCAAATTGTGCCCAATATTTTTATATTAAGTATAATTTGTTATAATTATTTAAACTACAAATATTTTACTTTTATTTTTAAAGATTGTAAAATTATTGTTCTTAAAATGTTTTGTAATAATTTGGAGCTTTTTCCCCAGGGCCTCTCTGAGTCTGACTGTGCCCGTAATCAAATGTCAATAAATAAATAAATAAATTATGCAGAATTTTCCATAGTGTTTTTTATAAGACACCCAAGTATCAACAAAATAGGGCACGGTACTCACACACTCCCTAACCCCAATGCAAACTCTAGCCTTAAACCTAAGTCATTACCTAACCAGAACTGTATTCTTACCATTAGCATTGTGCTAATTCCAACCCAAAACCTATTCACTGAATTGTAAATCTGAATAAGCTTAGTAACTGGATGTGTTTTTGTTGCAGTTTGTTTGCAAAATTCCATTCAACCTGTGCAAATATTAACTGTATGTCTCCTCTAGAGATGTGATGTTCTAAACCCATTCTGTCACACAGACCTTTGGCTCCCTAACAGCATACATGTCTAATTGCTTAATTCTCCATGGGCAATCAATGCTAGAAACATATGCTGATGGTTTGTAAAAAATGCACCAAAAATTTTAATTAGGCTTTTGAAAATTTGTCTTGTCAAACAAAGGAGAATGTCACTTGAAGATTAATTTATAGTCCATTGTCAATTTCACAAACAAAGCAAGCAACCTTATCTTAAAAATCCACAGCTGTTTTCATTTGTTTGAAATGTATTCTTGTTAGAAGATTTCCATACAATTCCAGTCTTTAAAATACTCCTGTTAAATCTTCACAGTAATTATCATTCATCCAGACTGCATAGTGTCCTTGGACTGCTTTGTATTATCTCGTCATTTCTTCTTTGCCATCCTGCTGATGTTGAAGTAATTTGAATCACAGGGCGATTACTGTCGTAAAGGCCTTTCCTTGTATTGAGTCTCACATATTGTATGAAGCCTTTTTTTCTACTTTTAACAGTAAGCATGCATTTCATTTGTCTATTTTGTTGTACATTTGTCAGCTTACTAGGCAAAACTGTAATTTCTTCCTAGAAAGAATACTAGTATGCCTGTAGTACTTCATTAAAATCAAGTTTAATATTTCTGCACATTCCTACATAAATTCATATTTTACTAGAAGCATTCTAAAAGTTGCCCATTCACTTCTGCACACTTTACATGACTTTAAACAGAAATGCTGCTGCATCTTATACAATAATTTAAAACACCCTGGTCAAATGTTTAAACAATTCTTGAGAACTACATCACATACATATACAGACTGATGATCTTTTCTGAGGTTTTACCTGTCAGCGTTCACCTTCTGCTATGTGTATTAATATAACCCATACTTGCCCACTTAAATGATTAATAAAATAGTGATCATATAATTATACATTTTTTATTGCCATTGTCAAGTGTTTGCTTAATCACTTCTGGCTTATCTGTTCTTTCCATTATATTTCTCCTTTGAAGTGATCTCTTTTAATAAATTATTTATTTTTGTTTTTTATAATAGCATCTCACATGCTGTCTTACACTGCTTTGCTGTTATGCAGGAATTTCTGCTCTGGTCATGCATTTCAAAGTACCTGTAAGTGGAATTCAGCATTTAACATAACCCTTCTATTTGACTTATTTATTCCAGGGCATGTGAATGAACCATTCCATTGTGCAAGGATATTCATGCTCTATCACAAAGGCTTAAAGAAGTCAGGAAAGCTGACAACCAGGAGCCAGTATGAAAAGCATGTATAACAATGTTTTGAGATGTATCTCATATTTTGACAGCAAACTTCTCAAGCTACAGCTCACTGGGTTTCTTTTAATAAAACAGGCAAAATTAACTGAAGTCAGTGAAGGCCAGCTTGTTGAGAGACCAACTACACAACCACAGAGCTATTACATTGGCTAGAGGCTATTTTCAAAATGAAAGCAGTTTTGTATGAGGAGAAGCACCACACAAAACCCCTTTGTGCAGAATAGTAGCCTCATGCAATTTATACATCTATGAGATTGAACTTTCAATATACAGGACTGCTCCCCTCCTTTTGTGCAGAAACTGGCACCCTAGCCACTGCCCATTAAAACAACTAGACCTGAGGAGCAAGAAAAAAAAATCTTCTTCCATCTTCAGAAAAAGCAGGACTATGTTACTGTGCATAGTTCTCTCCTATCTCTTCTACAGACACCAAAACTATAACAAAGATCTAATCATGACCACTTAAATGATTGCCAGCCAGTGTGCTGTTGCAGGGACTGACTGGTATCTATTTTCCAGAGCCAATCATATCCCTCAAAAGATTTCATCTACCCCTTTGCTCTGCCCTGGCTATGGCTTTGCTTTTTTGATAGTATGTTTTAGTTGCACAGGCTGGGTTTTATCCAGTGGTGCAACTGATAAGAAGAAATTGACTACCTGTCTCTTAATTAAGCAGTAATGCTCAGAGTTGGATAGCTAGCCACTTCATACATGGCACTATGCCAGGCAGCTGGTACCACACATAACCATAACTATGGCAGGAGAAACAAACAGCTGACACTAGCACAAACTGTTAGGGGGTGTGATTGGTAGGTATTAGTGGTGCATGAGTGCAGTGTCAGCATTGATTTATCAAGAACAGTAAAAATGGATGCTGATACTGCACTCACTGTTACAGTTGAGGCTCATTGTGTAATAGTAATTGCAGGAAGGTGCATGTTAAATTGTAGCAAGCGACTTGATGTAGTTACAGGCACAAAAGAACTTTTGTTTTGTGTTTGTTTTTGGTCCTTCCAGGGGATTTTTGTTTTGTTTTGTTTGTTTCCACTCCTCAACTTTAAGTTGAGAGGGGACCAGGTTGGTGAACTGCCCAAAGTGCCAGATAACCTAGCTGTAGTAGTTCTACAACCACTTACTGACTGATGCAACACTGCACTAAACTGCTTTGTGGCTTAGTAAGGCACTTAAAACAAGAAATTAATTGTTAATGACATCTCTGTTGGAGCCCTCTTTATGAATACAGGTTGGTGTTTTAGTTTCTAGAATGTTGCTTAGTGCAAACAGTGGCTGAGTGACACTTCTGTCTTCTCTTCTGAATTTGGCCACTTAAGTCTAATACAAAGGTTCCACTCAGTTCAGTCATTCACAATAGCAAAACCCTTAACCTCTCTACAATGACAATGGGGGACCACATTCACAGTCAAAGTCAAGTCCATGAAATATATAAAACCATCACTTTAATTTGCATAGCACCAGTGGCATTTCTGATATTTTAAAAAATGTATCTGCCCACTGTAACATTCTATACAAGTCAAAGCCTTTACAAGAACAATGAATACCAGTTCTACAGTATGAACCATTCCTGAAGTCACTGGTGAGTTGAGGATGTCCAGTTTGCCAAGTTTATGGTGCTTAAATAAGCAAGTCCTTGTTATTTTCCTGTAATGAATATGGCCAGTATTCACTGTTTACACTACTTCTAGACACTTCCAGTACAAAGCGTCTACCCCAGCCATACTTTCCATACACAGTTGCAAAACTAGGGGCCAGCAGCAGCTATTTACTCAGGAAACAAGCCCAAACTAAATAAGTTCTTACAAGCGTAAGAGACTGCCATGTCAATGTCATCTAATACAGTTTTGGTGTCATCTTTATTTACTTACTCATTTAGTTAGCACTCAGATATGTTTATTCTTTCTCTCCATTTAAGAAATGAACTGAAGATAATTGATACAGCTAAAAATTTTAACCCTTTGGTGAGCCAGAGAATAAGGCATTTATTAATTATAGAAACTAGATGGAAGTCTAGAAAGGTAAGGAATTTGAATAAATATCATTTTCAGATCTGTAATATTAAAAAAAAAACATTGTTTCTATGGCCACACAATGAAAATGTGAGGGTTCAGAAGGAAAGTTTGCATACAACATTCTGTAACAATGGCTCTAATTCAACAAAAGAATGGTAAGGTGGCCTAGACAAGTGAAACAATATAAAGATGAGATTATGGTTAACTGTGTGAACATGTTGAGAAATTCCAACAAGTAATAAACTAACTTTTAGCTTTCACAGAAGAGACATTTGGAACACCAAGTGATCAAAGAATTGAGAGAAGTGTTCCTTAAGGTGGGCCAGTTTTGGAGGTAGGTGATAAGAATAAGGAAAAGACCACCAGAGGGATAATTTTGAGAAAGAAAGAAAGAAATGTTTCTGACATGAATGAATGAAGTATGTTTCATAGCATGCATGAGGGAAAAGGCTGTTATTGATGTATAAATATTTAAAATTAGCACATAAAGGTTATGATTAACACTTTATCTAAGAGATACCCAGTTGATCTGGATAAGCATGAGGCAGTGATGTCCCATATCGGATCTACTAAAACGGAGATCAGAAGTAAGTAACCACTTGCCCAACATGCCCTTTTCTCCACTGTAGTGCAATCCCGCAGTTGGCATATATAGTTGGGGGTGTGGGGGTGGGTTTAATTACTTCTGTTTGCATTTAGTTCAAGTTTGGGCAAGTGTTTACTTACCCTGGAAAAGTTTTGGCATTTGGGTATGTGAGGTTTCAGTATTTTCAGTCTCATGAAAATGAATGTCGATGTTAGATCCCCATACCAGACATGGCAAAGAGGAATGAAGCATGCACTTTTATTCAGTATCACCTGAAGTCATGATTTATTTGGTTAGGCTATAAATTCAAGATGAGGAAATGCATATTCATGCTAGAGAAGGAACAGTTATTTATATACGTATGTAGATTTGTAAGTATATATTTATTTATCTGTTTATTTACCCTTGTCAGCTGGGTAGGTGGATTGGTCCAAGGATAGTTTTCAGCCATGACCTGAGCCAAATGGCAAAGCCACTAGTGCAGGTATAGATACTAATGACTCATTGCACATAACAATTGAGCATTGCAAAAACAGTATTGGACAAGTAAAAAATTAGAGGTATAGGTGCAAGCACTAAAATGTGAACAAAAAAAAATATCTGACTATTAAATAATGTTACAAACAAGCAAAATACACCACAAGCAAAAATAAGTATAACAGTTATTTACATGCACACAACAGCAGCATTTTATCTCAGCTGATAGACATAGTTAAATAGGTCCTGATTAGTAAATCAAGACAGTATAGTATAGACTGTGAGAACAATAGCTGAGAAAATGTAGAAAGTCCAGATGGAAATTAAATTCAGAAAATTTTGAAAGTCATCATATAGTTAAACAAAAAATATTGATTATGCAATGATTGTAGGATCATAGGCTCATAAGTATTGCAAGGCAATTGAGGTACGTGGCCATATCCACCTTGCTTCTGTTTTCAAAAAGGGCCATTCCAGTCATACTAGAGATGAGGTTATGAATGCCTATTCAGTTGTCTAGCTACCTTTTAAAGACAGACACACATGCATACAGACAGACAGTGTGTCACACACTGCTTAACTTGAATAAGAAGCAGGATTAGGTGCTGTGTGACAAATATATCCCTCCTCTTTGTCTTATTTATTTGTTAGAGTAGATGTACACTATAAACACAAACAGAGAAAACTGCTTTGCATTTGTGATCCTGACAAAATACACACATGCACAAAACAAAAGAAAATGTGTTTATATGGGGAGCTTGCCTATACCACTTTACCAATATATATACCAGCTCTATGGTTGCACAACTGAAACAAAAGGGTAATCAGACAAAATAAAACAAAAGCCATTCCTCCATGCACGTTGACAAATCAGGCCTTCAAATACATGTTAAGCTTCACTTTACAGCTATCTGTCTTTTTGATAAACTGGAAAGCAGTAGGTGGTATGTGGACATGAGACGGTTAATTGTTAGATACCGAGGAAGTAAATAAGGCAATATAGGTTATATATAAAGAGAAGCACTTAGAAATTACATCAGGGAGGAGTGTTAAGCTAATAAGACCAAAGAATGTTTACACTGTGCAACAGAGAGCATGTAGTTGAGAAAAAGGAGAGTCGATTCATGACTAAAAGTAAGAATTTCTACCCTGTATCTCTGAAGGAATTGTACTAATATTTTTTACAGATCACCAGTCATTTTTTTCTGAATGTATTGTTGTTAGTCTGATCTTGTATTAGATGATCTGAAATATTGTATTAGATAAGGCTGAGAACCATGAAGATGGATACATTTTGAAATAGGATTTTTCTCCCATAACTTTTATTTAGAGGCATGGCATGCTAATAGAATGGCATTATTATTAGCAGATCTAACAGCATAGGTTTCATTGGCATGATGTTTAGGGGATAATCATGTGAAATGTCATGACCAGATAAACTTGATAGAGTGAGTCCCGAAATACAGAGACTGAATGACAGAAAGATCAGACGTAAATATACTAAGTCTGACATGCCATTTCTTGGAATATTCCCTTTTCTTGAGGTACAGTGATCTTGGAGTTTGTATATATAAGTTTGGGGGTGTGGAGTACCATACAAAAATAAATTTTAAAAAGGAGAGTGATCTTTGAGATTCATTCTTCTCCTGTGCTTTGTCTTTTTTATTTTCGGCATGTGCGTACTTGCCATTTCAAGTGCAGACATTTCAATTGGGAGCCATTTAGAGACCAAGTGTGGGCAGTACTGTTTTACATAAAAGCTTAAATGTAAATAAATTGAGAAAGAGTCTAACCCTGATTGAGACTTAGAGCCAATTACTTGTTGCAAAGTGAGATTGTGGTGGTCAATAGCATCAGATTGCATCATAAATTGACCTAAATTGGCATTTTCTTGGTAACACTTTGTAACATGTACGTTTTGTAAGAAGTGTGGAGACTTGTTGTGGGTAGACAGTATTCAAGCTTTGGAGTACACATGTTAATGAGCAGCAAATTGTTAGCCTCAAAGGTTAATGGATTGAAAATGTATATGCTAACTTTAATTGCTTAAGTGAATTATCTGCTAGTTACACACATGAGAAGTATGGGAGAGCTGTTGGTCTCCTGTGTTTATACTAAGATATTTTTGAAAACTCACAAAGGACACAAGGGAGGCAAGAAGGACCCTTATTGCAGGGGACTGACCGGAGATATTTTTTTCTATTTCTTGCAACCATGGAGATGGATTTCTTGCTGTTTATTTTTTATTAAAAATTATGGTCTATAATCCAAGTCCTTGGAAGATTGAATTATTCCCACAGATTATGGTATACGATAATTAAGGATGGGCAAGACTTCATGATAAGTATGGCCTCAGTGTGCAATGTATAGGCAATAGAGGACAGTCAATGTGGTAAACTGTGCAAAAATATGGAAAAGAAGAATGGTCCAAGGATGGTGATTTGCATGACCACAGAACAAAGCAATGTATTGTTTGAGCAGGTGCTACCTGAAAACTGAGAAAGTTGTAGTGTAAAGACAAGAAAAGAACAACCTAACTACAGGGTCAGCAAAGGCAGTCTGTGCTAAGGTTTGAAGGAGCTAATTATGAGTGACTGATCAAATGCATCTTTGATATATATACGGACATAGATCCTGGCATCCTATATTAGCTTTGTGTGAAGCTGATAATGCTTCTGCAAAAAGAAATCTACAAATGTAATACAATCTCATGGTTTATTTCCGCAACTTATATGCAAACACTATAGCATGTCTACATTTATTTATTTAAGTTGAAGATGTTATCACAGAAATATCTGCCCATTTCATCACCCTATAAATCGTGAATGATGGCAAGTGGATCACAGTTACATCTCTAAAGAATACCTATCATCTGCCTACAGACTTATCTTTGAACCAAGATGATGAAGGCTAAGTGAGGCAAAATGGATTCAAGAAATTCACCTCAAGAGTGGAGCTCAACAGGTCAATTTCTTGACATACAGTTCTTGAACATATAACAATCTGACTATGGTAACACATTAAGTCAAAATCAACTATATTAGTACAGTCAGCACCTCCAATAAGCCAAGTTGGAACTCTGTTGACACCACTAAATTGTGAATATTTTTTGTAAGCATTTTCTTGCATAAACGTTGTGTTAAAGTAAATAATTTGAAGATGTAATCTAAGAGAGATATAACAAAGCACAGGTGTTTTGTTTTTTCCCCTAGTTTTTGTCTGCATTACTTAAGTGTTAAATTGAAGATTTTGCAGTTTTGGCACAGGATAGGCATAACACAGCACACCTGAGCACAGCACAGATCATGAGTGATTAGACAATTAACTAACTAACTAACTAACTAACTAACTAACTAACTAACTAACTAACTAACTAACTAACCAACTAACAATTTATTTATTTATGTATTTATTTATTCATTGTCTCTGTTTACTAGGATAATCTACTGAGTAATAGATTGCTCCTTTTAGTGGAGGCCCATAGAGAAAACCTCCATGGCATATCATATCAATTTAAAAATGTCTAAAAAATATAGATACCAAAGTATTTACATGACAGTTCAAGGAGAAAAACGCAGTAACAGAAGTGTGGAATACATAGAGAGCATGTTATTTACAATAAGATAGAAATATTATATATACCCCCTGCAAATATATTAGGACCTCCTCGGAATAGAAGCACCGTTCCTGTTCTTTATGTTTTGTTGAGAATGGATACCAAATGAGTACACACCAGTAACTCTCTAGGAAAAAGTGAATTCTGCATGCAGATTACAGATAGTAGAAAGTGTCAAGACTGTTGCTGTTGAGGTAAACTGTGATATTAAGACTGTTTGGAAATGTGAGCGAAAAGAGAAGCAAATTCTCACTGCTACTGACACTAACATTGAGAGAAAAAATCAGGACTGGTAGATACGAAGACACTGAACAGGCTTTACTAGAGGGATTTCTTAACAAAAACAATGTACTCGTGGAAGGCCATGAGCTAATGAATAAAGCCAGACACATATGTTATAGTTTATAACCTAAAGGCAGTGATATTACTGATTCCTATGTCACTGCATGGCAAGCACAGGCATGGTCTGCATATTGGTGCAGTTCATGGGGACATGGAATCTGCAAACTCTGAATGCATAGGACTGTAGAGGCCACAGGTTCTCAGCTCTCTCCAAGGCTATTTCCCATTCAGGTCTATAATATGGATAAGACTGAGCTATTCTACATAAAGTCATCTAGAAGAGCATTCCTAACAAAGAGGAAAAGATTACCTTGAGTATAAATCTAGCAAGGAAAAGTTACCACCCATGTATGTATCTGGTACTTACCACCTGAAGTGACTGTCTTTAAGAATATGAACGTTCATAGTCTTCTAGTCATTTGGCACCAAACTCCAAAGCCTGGATTATACGAATAATTTTCAAATGGCTGTTTTGCCAAACATTTCATTCTACATGTTGGCTGTTATTTTTCTATTGAATATATAAGTGCTGGTTTGTTCCTGACAATGTTATTCCACAGAACTTGGGATTCTTAACATTAGTTAGACTAGGTTTGAAATAATGTTTCTTTTATCCAGCACAACTTCCTTTTTTCAATTAGCAGACTAGAGGGTCATTGCATTGCATTAACAGTTGTACACCAAAGGGGTTTTAGAGCAAATGCATACTAGTTCTGATAGTATAAATGCTATGGGGAAAGATCAAAGCATCAATTCTAAAAAAAAATGAGCAGTAAACTCTGGTCTGCATGCATAAATGAGATACCTGGATCACATAAATGCACAGACAACTGCCACAAAATCCCAGGACTCAGAGACCTGAATGAAGAAGACTTCGGTGTACACCTTGCAGAGCACCAAAGGAGTTCACTATTGAAACATCATAGATAGGAAGCAGTAAGCAATGACACGAAAGATGAGACTCACAGCACCAGCATCTGTGGAATCCCAGAAAGAATACGTTTGTGGATAGCAGTAAGAACCAGTTTGAAGTCTACAGGGAACCTGCAAATGTATCTGCTTGCTGTTGAATGCCATGATTACTTCAGAGATGATGCCTACATTTGTATAAACCCACTGCAACTATTTTTGTTATGGCAAAAAATCCAGAAAGATAAATAACCTTTTCATGCCCAGATCTTAGGCACTGATCAGTCTTTTTATTTATGATAAAACAGAAAATGCATGGCAACACAGCAACTATTTATTTAGATTTATGTTTAAACGATGGTCATTTCAAAAATTAGCATTAACTATGAGTTCTAGTAAATCATTCTAAGCTTTCTTGTCACTACATAATGATTTGCTGTTAACAATGTATTGCAGGTATACTAGCAGTTTCTGTCTCATAAAATTAAAAGGGTACTGCATCAATTACCCTTAATCAGAGATAAAAAAATAAATCTTCCTCTGATTTACTTAAAAAAGTTAATGGAACAACATATTTTGTATCAGCATTCATTTTCCTGAACAACAAGATGTATGGAACTGTAATGTTTGGCCTAGTGATTTACCAGAAAATCGAAGACACTGCAAAATATGAGGTAAAATTAGAGACAGTCTGCAAAATTGAGACATTTTTAGAGATATTGTTCTCTTTAGTAGCACTTTCATGCCTCTATAGCAGCATACAAATTTTGTGGCTATTTTTACCACTTTTATCAATTTAAGATGGTCACCAGAAGTCAATACTGTTTATGAAGGAGAAGAAACATACCTCTCAACTGTACCTCTCTATTGTTTCCAACTTATTATATTTTTTACAATTAGGCACAGTAAACAATATTGAATCATATGATATCATCAGAACAGTTATATCATCAAAACAATCTTTTGGTAAGTATTTATTATTATTTATTTTACATTTGGTTACAGGAAAGTCCAACTGGACACAAGTTCTTTTTCAGCAGAGGCCAGAGAAATGGTCCACATATAACAAAAGATTAATAAAGTACAATTTCACAGCTAGAGTAAGACATTTTACAATAAATAAAGTTGTGTTAACAAAAACTTTAAAAGGACAACATCTATGATTAAGATGAAATAAGTAAAAACTATACAGGCAGAGGATGAAAGAAATGAATTTGTCCAACTAAGTAACATCTAGTAAGCGTAATTATAGATGACTATACTTAGAAGAAGGATTAATTGTTGAGAAGAAGAGAGAAATATGAATAAGGAGACCTGACGATGAAGAGAGGTTTACTGGCTTAGAGTAAAGAAGAAGAGTTACCGTGTGAGAGCCAGAGGAAGATAGAAGTGGACTAGCCTGAAGAGTGATGGTTATAAATCCATTTGGCTTGTAGGTGTGTTTTTAGATATTTTTAAAACTGAGTTAAGGATGAAGTGGCTGATATATTAGTGGGCAGAGTGTTCCACCTTTTAGCAATACAGTTTGAATAGAGAGAGCCTCTGGCAGAGTTGTTGGCTTTACTTTCTTGAAGGACAGGTTTGTTATTAGAGCATAGGAGTCTAGTACTGCAGTAGGGATGTATTAAGTTTTGTAATGCTGGGGTTTTCTCAGGGTGATGAAGGATGTTATGGGTTAACATAAGCTGGCTGTAGAGGAGAAGATTGAGAAGTTCAAGCCAGTTGAGTTGTTTTGGGGCTGAGCAATGGTGTGCAGCCTGTGAAATATTGGAGGCAACTTTTGCAATTTTGTTATAGCAGACATCAAGTTTAGCTATATCTGACTTTCTAAGATTGGTAAGGATATGGGAGGCATAGAGGAGTGTGGACATGAGATGTGTTTTGTGCTGTTTTTTTTTCTGGTGCTATTTGTGAGGAATTGTTTATTTATAAATAATCCCCTTGTTTTTATGTACTTTCCTAATGGTGAGAGAAATGTGAGTGTTACATGTCTTGTATGTCAAGTATGATGAAACTGTTATTCACCATGCTGTTAACTTCCTTGTTCAAGTTAAGTGTTCCTTTTTTTTTCACATTTTGTTCACTTGTTCCACATTTTGGAGATGTAAGGTTAACAGTTATGGGAGGCAGCTAGTAGAAGAAACCAAATGGCAGTGGAGACTGATCACATTAAGATGACCACTGCTGTGACATGATGGGGCGGGGGGTCAGAGCTTAGTGTCTGAAAGCTCCAACTTGAAGTTCATTACTGTGATTTATTTATTTTATTTTATTTTGTTTTATATTTGTTAACCAGGAGAATCTGACTGGATACAGGTCCATTTTCAGTGGAGGCCCGGGGTGTAAAGGTCCAAGTACATGCATTCCTAACATTTTAAAGATTTAGATGTAACATTCAATTACAGGCAGACTAACATTGTGACTAAAAGACAGCATATTGTATACACTCTGAGTAAATATGACAGTACAAGGTAAGACATTACATAATACTTTCCAGATATGACAAGCTATACATAGAAATTCTTACAGTAGCTAGTGGACGAGTTGGAAAAGCAGTTTGTACTGCTATCATAGCTTAAGAGTAAACATTTAATTTCATATAGTCATGATATGACTGTAGATAGGCTGAGACAACTAGCAATTGTTAATGTGGGACTGGAAGATTAGCTATAGTCTAGAGTATTATCCAGGGGTGAGACAGGAGCATAGGCTGTTATTCATGAAGTGAGTTTTAAGGAGTTTCTTAAATTGACTGGTGGAATTATTGGATCTTAAGTGGGTAGGAAGGGAGTTCCAGAGTTTAGAGATAGAGTGGCTGTAGACAGATTTTCCTGCCTTATTGTTAAATTCGGTGACCTTTAGGTGATTTAAGGTGCTAGATCTCAAGGTTCTTGTTGTGGTGTGAGGATGAATTAGATGATGAAGAGCTGGGATTTTATCTGAGTGGTATAACATTTTGTGTGCTAGTGAGAGTTGATTTATTTGAAGTAATAGGGGGAATTATAACCAGTTATTCTTGTTGAGAGACTCACAGTGATGTGTTCTATAGGATGAGTCTGTAGCAAATCTAGCTATCTTATTATAGCAGGATTCAAGTTTGTTTAGATCAGTTTAAGAAGGTTAATGAGCACAGGGGAGGCATAGAGTAAGGTAGATAGTAGATGTGTCCTGGCTATTGTTGTTCTGGCATGATTTGAGAGATAGTGTTTGTCACGATAGAGCAGTCCAAGTTTTTTGTAAACTTTCTTTATAGTCTGGGCAATGTGTAGATCAAATCTGAGGTAGTTATCTATTTCAATGCCTAGCAGTTTGGTGTGAGTGGTTGGGGTAATAGCAGTATTGTTGCTGGAGGTGATAGTAAAGTTGTCTCTGAGGGAAAGGATTTATGAGAGCTAAAGAGGAGCAATTTTGTTTTGGTTGGGTTAAGAATGAGCTGTTGGTTGGTGAACCAAGTTTCGGTTAGTGAGAAGCACTCTTGTGTTTGGGAGAGGAGGAGAGCAAGTGTGGGGGGCTACACATATTATAGTGGTGTCATCTGCGTATTGAACTATAAAGACTTTAGGTGTGGCAGATGGGAATTGATTGGTAAATAGAGTGAAGAGTAAAGGACCTAAGATGGAGCCTTTGGGACCCCTAGGGAAATAGGCAGTAGGGAGGATATTTGGTTTTGCCATTTTACTGCTGGCTGCCTACCAGGTAGATATCTCTTGAACCATGAAATAGAAGAGGTACTGAGGTTAAGGGCAGAAAGTGAGTGAAGACGTTTAAGGTGGTTAACCATGTTGAAAGCTTTAGATAAAATCTATGAATGCAGCAGATATGAGTAATTCATTATTTCTGTGATGATCTATGGTGTTAGTGAATGATGTGAGTGCAGTGGTGGTACTATGGAAGGGTCTAAAGCCATGTTGCTGTATAGATAGTAATTTGTTTTCTATCAGATATTCCATCAATTTTGTGTGTATTGCCCTCTCAAGGGGGATAGTATAGCCATAGGCCGATAGTTATTGAGTTCAAAGGAGTTACCCCCTTTGTGCAGCAGTATTATGTGGGATATTTTCCATAAATGGGGTACTGTACATTCTGAAATGGATTTGTTAATAAGGATAGTAACAGGGTAGGCTATAGCTTCTGCAGCTAACTGTAGATATTCAGTGGGTAGGTTATCAGTGGCCTGGGTGGTGGGTTTGAGCTTTTGAAAAGGTTTTTGTATGGTCTTGATCGATGCTGAATGAAAGTTAAAGTGGGTGCTGTTATCTTTTATGTGAGATGGTTTAGATATGTTTGTTGGGGTGGGATGATTAGAGTTAGTTTGGTTATTTGTTAGGGCTTGGATTGTTTCTGTAAAGTATTTGTTGAATTGGGTGGGGATATTGTCATGGTTGTTTCCTGTTTGGGTGTGGGGGTGGAAGTTTTACCTGGTTGTAAAACAGAGTTGATTGCTGCCCAAATTTTTTAGTACATTGATTTAATATTCTTTTACTTTTTCTGGCAGGAAAGCTGATGGATCTCTGTGCAGTGGTAGCAGTAGACACTGTCCATCCACAATGCACTTATATTTATTCATTTATTTTTTTATTTAACTTTTATGGCAGTGGATGTGGGGATAGGATTTCCTATAGAAGAAAGTATAAATACATTTCTATTTGATTTTCATTCTCTTGTTAATGTGAAATTTGGAGCATAAAGAACATGAGTATCATTTTCTGATGTCAGTTGTCATATGAAAATGAATGTCAGTTACAGAATGAATTGGTGGAACAGTGTATGTCAGTGAACAATGTGACCATTATACTTATGTGATTCCTTTGTAGTGAAAGGTAGTGTACCATTTCATTAGGAATGCATTGCACTGGATCACTGTGTGTATATCTTGTATGCAAGTACCTTCTACATTCCTCAATATTGTATTGTGAACTGCCATCAGGAAACTGAAATAGCCTTTTTTATATATAAAGCTGGTAAATTCAGCTTTTTTCAGAGGGTTTTTGTTGTTATAGTCTATTGCTATGATACGTTTCAGTTTAAGAGACGGTTTTGATTTCTGCACAAAACTCCCAAGTAAAAATAATATCCAGAATATATGTGTACTATATTGTCTTTATTTCAAAAGTACAAAATCCCATGTATTTCACCAGAAAAATATACGTTGTCAGTGGTAACATACTATGGTTACAGTGCCATACTTTCATGTGGCTAAAGTTGCAAAGTTAACATCAGAGATGCACTGTACTAGAAGCTATAGGGTATGAACTGCAGTCTTGTGTGTATTTTGTAGCTCAATGCCCTGTTGTTAGTAGCTGAAAGTGTTGTAATGCAATCTCAAAGTGTGACAAAGACATACCATTTCAAAGACAGGATCAAGTGGCTCTAGGTAATGTGTCTTTACTGCCAGCCTGACATTTTATATTATACTTGGGTTCTATGGTGAATATCTGCTCAGTTTTCTAAGTTCAATAATGGCCTATAGTACCTATTTACTGAACTGTCATTACATCACAAGTAAAAGTCCTATTTATTTCTTCTAAGTATTGAATTTTTATTTATTTTTATTTATTTATTTTTTTGTCAGTGGAATTATGAACTCCCCTTAGTCCCATGTGCAGTAGACCACATTACAAGAAGTTGAAGTTGTGTATGTGTCTTTACTGCTGGAACAACCAGGTAGCTGCATCTTATATCTGAGCATCATAATATATTACTGTGAGGAATTTGATGGTATGCTTTTGTGATGGTGTACTTTGTACAGTTAAAAAAATATAGTAATTTCTTGTTAGGTACCACCAAATTGATAAACTCAGTATTTCTTAGAATCATTTTATTGGTGTGTTTATATCAAATGACAAATAAACATATTGCTATTTTCTATGGAAAGGTAATATTTTCTGTACTTTTTTGTGTATTAGCAAGATACTTATATTTTACACACTATGCAAAACATATTCATATTTGAAATGCTCTTACCTACTTTTCATAAAAGCTATTGAGCTGTATGAAACTAAATTAAAGCGAAATTATCTAGGGAACTTGTCTGGAACATTTCATAAGAATACATTGAAGTAGTAGAGAGATGGATTTCAGGCAAGAATGGCATTTATAATTTGACAGAATTAAACATTTATAAAATAGTTGAAAATAAACAGTGTAGCTTTCAGTTTTCTTCACACTAAAATAAATTTTAAAAAAATTACCAAAAAATAAATATATAATTTTGATTTGATTTCAGACCTAAAATGAGTGCATTCATGCTTGTATGAATTGAGTCATAGAAATGGCATTAAACAGTTTATTTGCTTTTCTTTTCATAAAATTCAAGACACTTGCTCCTTTATCTTCTTTAAGCATAGGAGCAAAACTCTATATAAGTATAGATATTTATAATAGTAACATTTCCTGAAAGTTTCATCAATAAATGGTGATCCACTTGGAAAGATAAGCTTTTAAAGCAAAGTACTAAAAGAGCTCAAAACAAACAATGTTCAGGGACAGAACTGAAAATGCTCAGCAATTAATGGGTTACATGTGTCATCAATAGTTACTGTTGCATCTGGTCCTATGATGGTATCTTAGTGCACATTTTCAGCTTTGAGTTTTCCATAATACAAATGGAGTTGTACAGACGTCAAGGAATATTTTTAAATTTTTGTACTGTAAGATATTTTGTATGTTTTATTTTTCCTCTGTTCTGAGTTTCATTACTTATTTGGTAGTGCTTAGGCAACTTCAGCACTTGCATATAACATATTTTCTATAACATTTTCTGGGAACTGACATAGTCTTATTATCTATTTCATGTAATCTGAAACAGAATATTTGTATAATTTTGACAGACACAGATCACCTCTTAACAGTCTGTAGGATACCAAGTAAAGTGATAGGACTTTGAGTCAGTTGGTCCATATAGGACATGTTTTTCAGGCCTTGTATCCTTTAAATAATGTATCTCTGTTGGCAATCCAGTTTGTGCATATACCAAACAAAAATACTTTAGAAACTAAAAACCTGAATAAACAAAACAAAACAAAAAAGAATTTGACTGGCATACATGAGCTTTGTGCTAAAAATGCTTGTTTATTAAATGTTAATAGACAAGGCACAGCAAAACACTATGACTAAGCGCTTCAAAGTCATGTGCTTTCATTCAAACACACTTTCAATACTATACATTACTTCCTCTTTTCCAGTACCTTCAGAAATGTAACTCTTGCCATACCTAAACATTTTCAGTTCTGTTGATAATTTCACTTAGGTCAAGGAATACAGACAAAAAAAAAATGCATGAAATAAAAATAATGAAAAATGAAGAATAAAACTTCACAAAACTGTAATAATAAACTTAAACATTGAATATATGTACTGTTGTGGCTTAGTCTTACAGAACTAGCAAAATCACAATAAAGATAGCAACAATATTTCTAAAAACAGTAATTCCATAATGAACATGCATGTAAGCATTATGGAATTATCATTTTTAGAAATATTGTTTTTAGAAATATTGTTTATTGTGATTTTGCTAATTCGGTAAGACTGAGCCACAATAGCACATAGTGTGTTTGAATGAAAGCACATGACTCTGATGATGCCCGTTGAGGTGAAAGCAATTAGTCATAGTGTTTTGCTGTACCTTGTGTATTAACATTTAATAAACCAGCGTTTTTTGCATGAAGCTTGTGTATGCCGGTTGAATTCTTTTTTGTTCAGTTTGTATATGTGTCTGGACAGATGCATGCCAAAGGGGTGCATTATATTCAATGACCGGCCTAATGAGGGCTGAAAAAAGGGGAATGATGACATCCCTAGATCTTGATACAATTCTTCTGTTTATAAGCTTCACAATATAGAAGGGCATTCTTATAACAATAGACACGTTAGTCAAACGTTAGGTCACTGTCCACATAAGTTCCCAAATCCTGAACAAATGGATCAACTCTTAGGGGCATATTATTCAATGTGGTAGTTGATGACTTCCTAAAAGATACAATAATGCACTTTTGGAGTTTAGTTTTAGTCCATAAGTTCATAGGTTGGTACTAGACTATCGGCCCTAGGGCTTATACAAGCCTAGCCATAACAATTCCCTGGCTATTTCTTGCCACAATATTTACTTCCCTGGATCCCTGTCTAGCAGGGTGACTGATGTGATCCCCAGGGTTAATTTCCTATCTCCCATCCAGTCATCAAGGTTTCTTTTGAAGAGGACTAAGGAGGCACTCTGCTTGACATGTATGGGCAGTCTGTTCCAGAGTATGGGGAATCTCTGGGTCAGGAACCTATCTCTCCAGTATGTTTTGTTCGTTGTGGTGATAAGGTTTAGGTCCCTGGAGCATGTAGCTCTGATAGATTGGGATTTCTTTAAGTGTAGCATGTCCAATGGCTCT
Source organism: Protopterus annectens (assembly GCF_019279795.1). Lineage (NCBI taxonomy): Eukaryota > Metazoa > Chordata > Ceratodontiformes > Protopteridae > Protopterus > Protopterus annectens. The sequence goes on along the minus strand of NC_056744.1, from coordinate 577,308,203 downwards.
GGGTTTGACATTGCCTTGTATGTTAAGCGGAGATCCCCTCTGAGTAGACAATATGCGATACAGTATAGCTAGAGTTTTTTTTAGTCGGTCAGCATAGGGCATCTGCTTTAGGCCTGTGATTCTTTTAGTGATGTGTTTCTGCAGCCTTTCCAGTTGTTGTAGATGTCTTCTGAGGTACATATCAAACATGGTGTTGCACTCTATGATGGGTCTAATGAGGGATGAGTACAGTGGGACAAATACCTCCTTTTTTCTGAATGAAAAGTCCTTAGTGATGAGGTGTGCCACATAGAAGGATTTCCTGACTGTTGTGGTGATGTGGTTATCTAAGGTTAGACCACTGTCCACCTGTGTTCCTAAGCCTCTTATCACACTTTCAGTGTTTAGTGTACTGCCACCTATGTGGTAATTCATGGGTACATGTTTTTTCCCAAAGGGGATAAGTATACACTTCTTGGCATTGAGCTTGAGCCCATGGCTCTGGCACCAAGCATCTGTTTCTATAAGGCCCTTTTGTAGAATATCCAAATCATTTGGGGATTCAATAATGGCTCCCAGTTTGCAGTCATCTGCAGACATTGTTAGCCAGAGTCCCTTAGTGTTGGCCTGTACTTCAGAGAAATAGATGCCAAATAAGAGCGGTCCCAGGACTGAAATCTGAGGTACTCCACTTGTCACTTGTTTGGAGCTGGATTTGGAATCGGCTACTTTTACAGTGTGGGTTCTGTCAGTAAGCCAGTTGGCAACCCATTGAGTGACATAGGGATTTATGCCCAGCTTAGTAAGTTTATCTATGATTCCAGAGTGGGGGATGGTGTCAAAGGCCTTGGCAAGGTCCAGATAGGCTGCCTGGACCATCTTACCTTCATCCATGGCTCTGGAGACTGATTCAAAGAAGTCAGTCAGGTTCAGGAGACACGATTGGCCCTTCATGAACCCAAACTGGGTGGGGTCCAGTGTTTAAAGGTTGCCAATGTTTTTGTTTATAAGTTCCATGATAATACGTTCCATGGCCTTGCAGATCAAGCTCGTCAGACTGATGGGATAGTAGTTCCCAGGATCCAAGGTGGATACCCCCTTGTGGAGTGGGATAACTGCAGCTGTGCGCCACTCAGTGGGCACGAAGCCTGAGGTGAGGCTATGATTAAACATGACACTTAGGTGAGGTGCCAGTTCATTTTGTAGTTCATGTAGTACACAGCCCGGGATGTCATCTGGTCCCATGGATACTGTATTCTTAGCTTTGGAGAGTGCGGGTTTTACCTGTGTGGCTGTGATTACCAGAATTTGGCAATCTTTCTGTATTGAGATGGGCCATTTAGGGGGTGAGAGGGGGGTGAAGTTGGCACTGAATCGATCTGCCAGGATATTGGCAATGTCCTTGGGATCATTATACTTAATGCCATTCTGTTGTAGCTCAGAACAGATCTGAGCATTGCCATTTAGATTCTTGACATAGCTATAGAATGCCTTGTCGTTGTCTTTGGAATCTTTGGCAATTTTATTTTCATAACTAGCTTTGGAGGATTTTAAGAGGGATCTCAGCTTCTTACTGAGGCTGGTAAGGGAGTTTTTTGCATCCTAGGATTTTCCTATTTTCTGCAACAATTTCTTCCTTCTGTTGTATAGTTGGTTTATGACAGGGGACCACCAGATCGGCTTTCTTTTTTTGGAGGATAGCGTCTTGGTTCTATTTGGGATGACACGATTCATCCATGGTTTTTGACACCAGTTATTTATTTGGGACCAACATTCTTGCAAGATGACTAATTCATCTGGGGATTTAATGACTGCTTCTAGCCCGCAGTCATCTGCAAATGTAGTCAGCCAGAGCCCTTAAGTATTTGCTTTAACTTCAGAAAAGTAGATGTCAAACAAGAGGCAGCTTTTAGCCCTCTGTGTTTCTGCATTTAATCTTCAGGCATTGAGTATTTAGCAGTGCTCTCTTGGAACTACTGCAGATTGAATAAAAACCCATATTATCTAGTATCGCTTCTGCCATGTTCATTGTGTGCTCTGTATATTAGCTGCACTTTGTTTTATGCTTATAGTGTATTGATTGGCTTTACTGGGTGTCTGTAGCTTCATTTGCATTTCGGCCCAAGTCATAGCCTAAAATTGATCAGTTTGGACCGGTCTGCTCAGAAAGTTAACAAAGACTAATTAAGTAAAAAAAATAAATCTGGATCAAAACAGAGCCCCAGTGAAAATGAATACATATATTTCCTGATGGTGCTATAAATGCCAGTATGCATCTGTCATATGGAATCCTGCTCTGACTTAACCCAATCCCTTTCTTCACTGCATATCTCAATGTTTTGACACACAGTGGTGTTTTAACATTCTAAGGTTCTAACTATATTTTGCAGGCATAGCTAGTAGAAGATAGAGATACAACTGTGCAAGTGTTATTAAGCATCTTCTCCATGAAAATATATGCTGGAGAGTGAGGCGCCGTTTGTTTTGAAGACCACGTAATCTGAAATATAAAATAATTGTTTTTCACTGGAGATAGGAAGTTAATAACTGTGCAAATAGTAAATGTCTAAAAGGCCTGGCCTTCAGGAACTCCATGTACTTCTGTAGATGTTTCCATTTTTGATTGCATAAAGGCTTTGCTGTTTAGATAATGTATTCATAGGACCATAGGATCATAGCAGATTACTAGGCTATTGACCAGGTGATCATTTTAAGCCTAGCCATTTCAACCCAATGTAATACCATAGAGGTACTAGTCAATAGCCAAGATTGCATTTAGTGATGATTGCCCATGTCCAGGAAGGTTGTGGGCACTATCGCTGGTAAGAATTTAGGGTGCCCCATCTACTCATCCAGGTTCCTCTTGAACAGTGTAATAGAAGTGCTCTCTTTCACATGAATTGGTAGCCTGTTCCAAAGACATGGCAGCTACTGGGAGATAAATCTGCCCATCTAGCATGTCCTATTTAAGTTGCAAGCCATAGTTAAGTTTTTGTTTGATAGTACATAGTTAAGTCCTTGGAATGGGTAGCCCTAGACCTATTTGATTTACAGATATGCAGTAAGTTCTTTAGGTTTGGGTCTTAGTTTTCTGTAGGCCAGGCAAAAGTCACCCTTAAGAAGTTTATATGATACATGGAATAGTGAAAGGGATTTTAGTCAGGCCATGTAAGACACATGCTGTAGACCCTTGATCTTCTTTGTTAGAAATCTTTGAGGTCTCTCTAATTGCTGTAGGTGCTTATACGGTATATACCGAATGGGACATTACACTCAATTATGGGCCAGATAAGTGCCAAGTATAGGGGGTTATAACTTCTTTTGCTCTCAAGGCAATACCTTTACTAATCAAGTAAGCTATATGGAAAGCTTTCCTTACAATGGTAGATATGTGGTGGTTGAAGTTAAGGTTGCTGTCAACCTGTGATCCCATGTCCCTTACCACTTCATGGGTACTTAGGGTATTATTGATTTGATAGTGTGAAGGGACGTTGTTTGTGCTGAAGGGAATGATGATGCATTTTTTGCATTAATTTTATGACTATGACTAATACACCAGTTGTTGGTCTGTGTGAGACCATCCTAGAGTATCCTGACATCATTTGGGGACTGAATGATTGCACCTAGTTTACAGTCGGCTGCAAAACTGGTCAGTCACAACTCTTTAGTTTTGACCTGAACTTTTGAAAAGTATGCACCAACCAACAGGGTGCTGAGCACTGATTCCTGTGGCAGCCCACTTGTAACAGGTCTGCTGGTTGATGTGGAATCATCCACTTTGATAGAGTGTATCCAGTTTGTCAGCCAGTTGGCAACCCATCTTACAATGAAGGGGTTTACATTCAGTTTGCTAAGTTTACCAATAATGGCTGAATGTGGGTTTGTGTTGAAAGCCTTTGCCAAGTTGAGGTGTGTGCACAGATATGCCCTTGTTAATGACCTTGGTCACACTTTCAAAGAAATCCACCAGGTTTAACAGGCAGGATCTGCCCTTGATGAAGCCAAATTGAGTAGGATCCAGAGTTTGGAGGCCGGTGAGGACCAAATCTAGATTGTTTGTTCCTCTTGACAATAGACAATTTGCTCCAGGGCATTTGAATTCACAAAATCAAGGAACTTGTGCAAGTGAGTTTGGGCTACAGTAGATTTCACATTTGATGGTGGGATAATTGAAATACCCCATAACCAGTGTGTTTGGTAAAATTTGGATTGTCTTCAGTTTGTTAAGTAGGCTTCATAGGTTCATAGGTTCATAGGTAGGTATTAGGCTATCGGCCCAAGGGCCTACGTAAGCCTAGCCAGCAAGGTTCCATAGATTACGCTAGCCAAGAAAGTTATTTTCCTGTGCCACAGTCCAGTAGAGACACAGAAGTGATCCCCGTGGTGTAGTTCCTATTTCCCATGCACTCATCAAGATTTTTCTTGAAGAGTGCTAATGAAGAACTTTGCTTGACATAGATGGGTAGCCTGTTCCAGAGTATAGTAAGTCGTTGGGACAGGAATCTATCCCTCCAGCATGTCTTGCTTATTGTGGTTACAAGGTTTAGGTCCCTAGGGAGTGTAGCTCGGAGGGATTGAGATTTATTTAGGTGTAGCATGTCCAACAGCTCTGAGTTTGACATAGCTTTATATGTTAGGCAGAGATCACCTCAGAGTAGGCGATATGCTACGGAGTAAAGCTGGAGTTTTTTGAGGCGGTCAGTGTAGGGCATTTGTTTGAGGCCAGTAATCCTCTTTGTGAGGTACTTCTGTGGCCTTTCCAGCTGCTGCAGATGTCTTGTGAGGTACATTCCAAAAGGGGCGTTGTACTCTATAATGGGTCTAATGAGTGATGAGTACAGGGGAACAATGACCTCTTTTTTCCTGGATGAGAACCCTTTTATGATGAGATGTGCCACATAGAAGGACTTCCTGACTACTGTGGCGATGTGACTATCAAAGGAGAGACTACTGTCCACCTGGGTCCCAAGGTCACTTATCACACATTGGGTGTTAAGTAGATTGCTGCCTATGTGGTAGTTCATGGGTACAGAGTTTTTACCAGAGGGGATGACACTGCACTTTTTGGCATTGAGCTAGAGGCCATGGCTCTGACACCAGGCATCTGTCACAGTGAGGCCCTTCTGTAGGATGTCCACATCATTTGGGGACTTGACTATGGCTCCTAGTTTGCAGTCATCTGCGAACTTCGTTAGCCAGAGGCCTTCTGTGTTAGCCTGTACTTCAGAGAAGTAGATACCAAACAGGAGAGTTCCCAGGACGGAACCCTGTGGTACTCCACTTTTCACTGCGTTGAGGTCAGATTTGGAGTCTGCATCTTTTACAATGTGGCTTCTATCAGTGAGCCATTTGGCAACCCATCTTGTGATGTAGGGATTTATACCTAGTTTAGTGAGTTTAGCTATAATTCCAGAATGGGTGTCATAACCCATGGAGGGGGATCTATAACTGCCTAGGACTTGAATGGGGGGCTTACACACCATAACCTGGACCTGGAGTAACTCCATGGAGTTGTCCAGTCTAACTGGATGTGAGGTGAATTTATCTCTGATATAGATTAAAACTCTACGTCCTTTGGTTTTCACATGTTCATTTTGCAGTCTAAAGTTATGGAAGGCATTGCAGCCTTGCAGGGCTGAGGTACTCTCTGAGGCCTTAAACCAGGTTTATGTGACTGCACATACATCTGCTTCTTCTAGTGATAGAAGCACTTCCAGGGAGTGCAGTTTTTTTGTTTAAGCTCCTACCATTTAGCAGCATAACCCTTATTTTGTTCTAATTGGTTAATTTCACATCAATAATGTTGTTTTCGAGACCTTTCCTAAAAAAGGCACTATGGGGGTGGCAAAAGCCTTTGACAGCAGCCAAAAGCCTATGTGTGCCAGGTGCAAACTGTCTCTGGCAAAGCAGTGAGGTTTGTTGACCATTGCTTACCAGGCAGACAGGAACTGGGTCCCCTTGGCATGACACCAAAAGATAAGCCAATTATTGAAATTAATAATTTTTTTATACTGTGGCATTGTTCTAGCTGAGGGTAGTATGCTGCTCATTGCTAGGAACATTCCTGCCTGGGACACATAATCAGAGAGCTCAACCATGTCTCTCTTCATATAGTTCAATGAAGTACATCTCAGGTCATTCACACCAACATGAACTAAGAGAAAGTCATAACGGTGCTTGTTGCTGAGAGACCTGAGTGTATGCGTGATTTGGTGAATCCTGGCATGAAACACTCAGCTGACCGTAACTTTCTCCTTGTCCATCCTGATGAGTGGGACAGCCATGTGTCTCACTATTGAGTCTCCAATGACAAGAAAAATTCTTTTTTGAGTGTTACTCCTTACGGGCTTGGTGAGTGAGACACTGATGTTGCTATGTGTCATGGGTGCTCTGGAGACTGTTAGCTGTAGCAGACTTGTGTTTTGGAGGTCTCCAGTATTTCTGTAAGTTTTTTGAGAGAACCTCCTTGCATGTGGATTTATGTGTTTGATGCATGCTATGCGTATGAGTAGTGGTATGTGTATGAGTAGTGGTACTATGAGCATATGTAGTGGTGGAGGAGTTGACAACCTTCTCCGTGTTACTGTTTTGAGTGAGAGGGAGCATGGATTCTAGATTCTTGGTGTAAATACATATTTTGCACTCTGTACTAGACTCTGTTATTAGTAGAGGGTTGTCTGTGTACACGAGGCAATTACTACACAGCCTCAAGAGACCCAAGTCAACAAAGCTGGCAGGAGAAACAAAGTAGTCTAACCGTCCATAATGCTAGGTTGAAGACTGTTGTCACGAGTGGTGGCTTTTCAGAAACAATCAAGGAGGAGCTCAGTGACTGGATATTTCTGACTGAGTTTTAGGGGAAAATTTGTTGAATTTAACTGTCCTGCTTTAGCATACAACTGTACGACAGTGCACGGTGCTGCATGATGGGCAAACAAGCAAAAACCTGCTCAGATGCAAGGCCTAAATACCAGAAAATAAAACTTGAAAAAAAAACTCTTAACAAAATTCAAAAGACCAATAAGAATGCTTATTCCAAGCCCTAGACTGGCCTTCATTTACCAGCCAATTGCCAATCATACACAATTCTCTCACAAAAGTGCAGATAATCCCTTTCCAATCCAAGATGGCCTGGAACATGTGCTCAGAACAAACAAACAACTATAAACAGTTCCAGAAGAAGCAGGCCTGTATCTGGACTATGCTACAGATAATAGCTACCCTACTTTCAGCGGGAAACACTAGAGGATATTTAACACAGCAGAAAAATAGCAGTGAGACACTGAAAAAAAAAGCATTTAAAACAGAAGAAAATGAGCCAGGAGGCTCTAAAGAATGATTTAAACAATTAACAGATCCGTTAATTAAGTACTGCTTGGTAGAAAAAAAACAGAGCTGGCAGAACAGATAACTTTAAAACAGTGAAAAAAATACCAGTAAATACTTAAACAATAGAAACAACAAAAAAAGCTTGCTAAACAGTGAAAACAGCAATAAAATTTGATTTTACAGGCACAGTGTAGCAGGCAATTACAGTATAGCAGTGTAGTTTAGTACACAGTAAATAAATGCAGTATAAAAGTAGTTGGCAGGCAATAAAAAAGTGCAGTAAATAGTATAAATAAGCAAAAAAACAGGCAACTTGTGTTTTTTTTGGAAGCTCAGAGGCCTCCAGTTGTCTGGCATCTCAGCTCAGAGTTGTGGCTTAAGAGTCTGTCATGAGGATACATAATACGTGTAGTTAATTGTGGGAAGTGATTAATGTAAAGTGACAGAGGCCCTTTGTTAAGCAAACACAGCATCTACAGCAGTTAGTTCACCTTTGTCTACCAGTGGTGGTTGTAACAGAAGGATTTATAGGGGTTGGTGCCTGGTCATGGTCAAGAGAGTTTCTGATAATAAGGATAAAGCTTATTTGCATGCATAGATATAGATCAAGAAAAGCCAAGTATAAGGTTCTGAAATATTTACTTGGACAGTCTGGTACGATAGAATGTTTGACTATTTTTCCTGGAATTTCTGGCAAAATATATTGTATAGTAGCTAAGGGTCATAAGTTCATACGTGTGTACTAGACTAACAACCACAAGGGCCTTTCTCAGTCTAGCCATGCATCTCAAATCTCTGACAAGTTGTGGTACCCTTGTTAAGTGTAAACACTGGCTTGGGAGGTGAATTATTTTCAAGCAGAGGCCTGGCAGATGAACCATTTACAGGCTGCCTGTGTCCATTACAGACATAGGTGCCAAACAAGGGATGAATTTCCTGTTTCCCATCCAATTGCCCAAGTTACACTTGAATTGGTACAGGGAGGAATTCTGCTTCACATGGCTGGTGAGCCTGTTCCAGAGTAGGGGTAGTCTCTGGGATACATACCTGTCTCTCCAGCAGGTCCTATTTATATCACAGGCAAGGTTTAAATCCTTAGAATGGGTAATTTTGGTGTTGTTTGTTTTGTGGATAGGCAGGAGGTCCATCAGAGTGGGGTTTGACAATGCCTTGTATTCCAGGCATAGATCTCCCCTCAACAGTCTGTAGGAGACAAAGTACAGGGATAGGGCCTTGAGGCATAGGACATGTTGCTTATGCCCTATATTTGTTAGTGAGGAATGTCTGTTATGCATTTTGTGGCATTTAGTTTAGTAAATGGCTCTGGCACCAGCTGTTTGTCTATGTCAGCCCTCCAATTCAAAGATTCAAAGATGCAAAGAAACTTTATTGTCATTTTGGACCACGCAAGTGCAGCCCAAACAAAATTACAAATGTCAGCTCATGAGACAAATGCAGTGCATATAACGTAGATACAGCGGTATCAAAGAATAACATAAGAAAGAAAATAACAAGCATGACAAGCAAGAGGTAGTTCACATTACATAAACACATTCAATACCCATTATCCAGTGATAAATAATAAATAAATACCCACCACCAAACACCTACACTGTTAAGATAGAGAATAAATAGAGACTAGTGAATAGCAGCTGTTTAGTTACCATATTGCACTTGTTAACCTTAGACTTGACTTAGTATAGCCATCATATTGCATAATAGTAATGCTGGTGGTCATTTCTCAGAGCAGCAGGATTAAATGAAAAAAAAAGGCTTCAGTGTGTCAGGTATTATGGTTGATGTCTGTATTAAGTCTCACAGCTGTAGGATACAAACTGTTCCTGAATCTGGTAGTCCTATAGCAGAAACTGCATTTCCTTCTTCCAGACAAAAGTTGTGAGAACCAGTTGTGGGCCAGATGGGTTGAATCAGCAAGTATTTTATATGTTCTCTTTCTTGCTCTTGTAAAGAAAAGCTCCTGAATAGAAGAGAGGTTTGCGCCCAATATTTTCTCAGCCCCCCTCACTGTAGTTTCTTCTTCTCAGCAACTGTGCAGTTGCTGAACCATGCTATGAATTTGCTAGTGAGGATGCTATTGACAGCTCCCCTGTAAAAAGTGGTAAGAGCAGACAGTGGGAGCCTGGCCTTTTTGAGCTTTCTCAGGAGGTGAAGCCTCTGTTGAGCCTTTTTGACTATATGGTTGGTGTTAGTAGCCCAGGAGAGGTCATCAGAGATGTGAAGGCCCAGGAACTTGGTTGTTTTGACTTTCTCTTCTACCTCCCCCCCCCCTTAGATAATGAGTGATTGGTGAACTGTTGCCTTTTTCCTGAAGTCCATAATCATTTCTTTGGTCTTATTAACATTCAGGTTCAGATTGCTCCTGTCACACCAGGCAATCAAAGTGTTCACCTCATCCCTGTAATTATGTTCATTCCCACCACTAATAACTGATGGTATCATCAGCAAATTTTATAACATGGTTTGACTTATGTTTTGCAGTGCAGTCATGGGTGAGGATGGTGAAGAGCAAGGGGCTAAGCACACAACCGTATTCAGGACTATGTGTTGAGAGGTGTTGTTTCCAGCGCATGTCCACTGGTGTCTACCAATCATAAAGTCAAGAGTCCAGTTACATAGGTGCTTATTTATCCCGAGTTTCACAAGATTATCCACAAGTTGCATCATTATCACAGTGTTGAATGCAGAACTGACGTCGATGTACAGCATCCTTACATAGTTGTTCCTTCCTTCTGGGTATTTTAAATCAAGTGTAGTGTGACTGATATAGCATCCACAGTGATCTATTTGTCTGGTATGCAAACTGGAGTGGATCAAAGGACTTGGGCAGATAGATGTTTCTTCACAATCCTCTCAAAGCACTTCATGACATTTGATGTTAAGGCGACCGGTCTGAAGTTATTGAGGGAGGTAGGGTTGGGTTTCTTCAGAAGTGGGACAATACTTGTTTCCTTGAAACATGAGAAAACTTTTTCCATAGCAAGGGATGAGTTGAAGATGTCTAACAGTACCAGACATAACTGATCACCATACCCCTTCAACATCTTGCCAGGTATGTTCATAGGTTCATAGATTAGTACTAGGCTAACTGCCCTTGTGAGCCACTTTAAGCCTAGCTAATTATCTCCTGTGAGATTCAAACACTGTACCTTGTGTTTGTAAGGCAAACACCTTAACCATTAAGCCACCCTCCCAACCCTGATGCAGCAGCCTTTCTAGGGTTCACCTTCTTAATCTGATGTCTCACCTCCTCAGAGTTTAAGGTGAGCACCCTCTCCTCTTTCTTAGTGTTTGTTTTAGAAGGGACAGTGGTGTTCTTCTCTTCAAATCTGCCAAAGAAGGATTTCAGTTAATTTATGAATTCCAAGCTGTCATCACATTGGGGTGATTTGAAATTATAATCTGTGAGCTGCTGTATCCCCTGCCATAGGCTTCTCGTGTCCCTCATATCTTGGAAGCAAATCTGAATTTTCCTTCCATGTTCCCTCTTTGCCTCATCGATCCCCTTTTTTCAGATCTGACCTGGCCACCTTTAACCTTTCTTTGTCATTTGCCTTGAAGGCTGTGTTTCTTTCTCTAGTAGCTCATAGACACTCTTGGTGAGCCAGGGCTTCTGGTTAGCTCTTACAGTGATGGCTTTCATGGTTGTTACATTCTCTATTCATTTATTTTTGTAAGCAAGAACTGATTTAGTATAGATGTCGATGTCTAACTGAAGGTTGTGCATAGCCTCTTCTTTGAAGACCTCCCAGCAGTTGGTATTGAAACAGTCCTGAAGGCAATCCATAGAATCCTCCTGCCAGACTACAACGTGTTTAGTTGTCATTTTTTTCTCTGATCAAAGCCATCTTATAGCTAGGCAGAAGTAGGATGGCAGTGTGATCAGAGCTGCCTATGTTGGGGTGCTTCAAAGGTTTAAATGCTCCTTTAATATTGCAGAAAGCTTTATCTAAGGTATTCTCTCCTCTGGTGGGGAAATCCACATACTGATAAAAATGGGGTAGCACCTCTTTAAATTCAGCTCTACTTCCTACTATTGAGGTACTACTGTGTCAAATACTAGTATACTTGCTCTTTTTCAATGTTCAATATATGCCTAACTTACTAAATGAAATATATGTTCTATATTTTAACTCACTGTATATTTCTCAACAATTATGTTTGTTTGTAATAGCTAACATGTAATTTCTTGGAGCTTTTATCCTTGGGCCTCCACTGAAAACGGGTTCTTTATGGCCCACTAGACTTCCCCGGTCATCAAACTTAAATAAATTAAATAAATAAATAAATGTACTTCAAATTTGGCTATGGTAGACTTTATTTTTGCTCAGAGTTGTTTGTTTAGTTTGATGAGAGTGGTTTTATCCTGCTGGGTGCTGCACCTCCTGCATTTGCCATGATTTTCTTTCTTGTGTTATACAGCCTCTTAATGTTGTGATTCCACCAGGGTGGCTTGTTTTTTTAAGTTAGTTTCATACTTCTTCCTGGTGGGTACAGCTGCCTCTATGCAAATATTAACATGATTGCATAGGGTTTCTATGAAGAGTTCTATGTAGGCATCAGTGTTCTCATTGTTTATGGGAGCTTAAAATTTTGCCAGGTTAATACTTAGTAGGGAGTTAGCCTTAGAGTAGTTCCTGAATATTCCGTTGTTAGCTGGGATTCCAGGTTTTATTTTTAGTTCAAAGGTGACCATTTTGTGGTTTGACCTTACCAGGGAAAATATTACACTAGGAGGTGTGTAGTACTCTCCCATATTAGTGAGGACCAGATTCATTATGACTGCACCCCTTGTTGGTATATTGACAATCTTGTCCAGGGAGTTTGTGTTTACAAATTACAGGAATCTCCGTGTCTGTTTGTTTGGTGCCATATATTATTCCCAATTAAGAGTGGGGTAATTAATGTTGTCCATAAATATGGTATTGGGTTGGATGGTGAGTATTCCAAATAAGTTTAAATACATGGTATGGGTTTCCTGGGTCATAGAGAGGGACCTATAGCTTGCAAGGGAAATGGTATTGGATTTTGCCTATGGTGATTTGAATGTGGAGAAGCTCAAGTGCATTTTCCTGTTTAATCAGCCTTAAGGTATGTTTATTTTTGGTGTAAATTGAGACACCTCCACCTTTAGTCCCTGTTTGTGCAGTAGTTGCTCTAAATGTGTGTAAACACTATACCCTTGTACCGTTGGTGTGCTCTCCACAGCTTTAAACCATGTTTCAGTGACCGCACAGATGTCAGTTTCTCTAGGGTGATGAGAGCTTCTAGGGACTGACAAATTATATAGCTGCTCTAATATTTCATTTGGCTGAAGGGCTATATGTAGGTATGTGTCTTCTGCATCTTCTACACATTTTTTTTATTTTGCATGCCCCACCACCTAGCTACACTGCCCTTATTGTGTCCCTTCAATAAAAGGAAACTGGCACACCTGCTGGACTAAATACAGCCATGTGTACAAATGTTATAGCCCTAATCTGTGCTGTCAGTGTAATGTCATAATTTTGTAAATGGTAGCATACTGGATCAACATGATTTACAGGATTATTGTATTATTCCAGTACCAACTTCAAATGGGCAAATGCCAAAATAACCAAACTAAAGGTGTTAAACTCCGAACTGTTGTACTAAGAATGAAAACATAATAATAACAAGCCACAATGAACTGATGGATGTAAAATCCGTATACTTTCTTTAGAAATGCTCTGTTAGTAAGCACATTTATCTGGTCTTTTTACCAGGTGTCTGTCTTCATAAAGATATAAATGTGCCTCTACTGAGTAGCTCCTTGAGAAGTTGATCATGTTACTTACTAAGAACAGGAAAAGGAAGTGAAAATACAAGGTTGTGTTTGCTCACATCAGTCATTTTAAATTTAATTTAGACTAAGGGTTCTGGGGAACTTGTAAAGAGTATGGGAAAACTATGATATCCAATATTCCACATGTAGCTGGTGTGAGAGGCAGGATATTAACTTGTAAATTATGACTGTCCAACATCAACCAGGGTATATAAACTGAATGTTACACCTAGTTCAAAAAGCAAAAAAAGGCATAGGAAAATATTCATTCTAAAAAGTATTTAATCACAGACTGAATGTATCAATACACTGTCATGTTATAAACCACAGTAGCTATAAAGAAAATAATTCAGATTGTTGTACATTTTATTGATAGAAAATTCCAAATACCTTCAATGGTTTAAAAGTTAATGACATCTTCACGTGAGAGGCACATAGGCCTAGAATCTTCTTGTAAAGCACAGTGCAGTGACAGAAGAGTTCATTCAAATTACTTCTGGGAGGTTTATTAATTACAAGTTCCTCACAACTATAATTACTAAACTGCTACTAAACACAATGTACAGGTTTGGCATAGAGGATAAATACTTAAAATATTATGCAAATAATGCATTATTTTCTACATTTGATAAATTACTTCCACCATTCATACTTAATCTATCCATGAAAGCTATAGGCTAAATTCAAACTGGCTCTGTAAGAGTTTTACTTTTCTCTCTTTCTCTCTCTCGTTTTCTCCTTCTTTATATTTTACCTGAAATCATGTAACAAAATGTCTCACATGCTTTCTTACCTTGACCAGGATCACAAAACAGAAATACAATGAAAGAGCAGTTTCCTCAAGAGAAATGCAGAAATTAGTACATATAATAATATGATGGATTATATTCTCTGGTTTTTGGGGTGTTTGCTAACTAGTGTACTCTGGCCAACATCCTACCTTCCAAGTAAAGCAAAATAAAGACAGTTCGCAAGTGGAATATTAATGGAATTGTTTAAAATGAAACAACAGTCTAAGAAGTGAAATATGATCCCTCTTTTACTACAAAGGAAATGTAATTTATCAAACATACATATAACCTGCTGTTGTGCAATTCATTTGTGACATTACTGGCATTACAGTTAAATGTTCCTATGCCCTCTTTATTCAGGCATTTTTTTAAAAAGACTCATGTCTGAATAGTGTGCATAGGAAGGAAAAATGAAGATTAAAATCTGAGCAGAAAAACACTCTTGAAAAAGAGTTAGAACAATACAAAACAAAAGATTAATTTAGTATAAACCACTGAAATGTTTTACAGCATTTAGTCAAGTCTGTGAATTCTAAATATGTACAATATTTGCCGTTGCTGTTCTGAATAGCTCTTACACATATATGGTACTTCCTTTTCCCTGTTTGTTGTTATGATACAGACATGGCATTTCATTGTAAAAATGTTTGTTTGCATCATGCTTGTCAAACCATACAACTCTGACAGCACCCACCTGGGATAACAGTTTTATCTCCCATTGTTCTCTGTATCTTCTTGCCTATACAGTATGCATAATTTGCTTCCTTGCATGGTTAACGGAAAAATGTTCTGCTATGGACCACCTCTAAATATACAATCAATTCATCATCATTGCTAATGTAATACAGGGCTACTTGATAAACTTCTAATCAGGCAAGTCTCTTGCGTTTGTTTAAATATTTGCAACCCTTTATTCTCTGTATGTGCATCACATTATAAGAATAACTCTGCTTGCTGCTGATTTTTACTTGCATTTTATGATCTAATGAGAATACAGCTGTGCAGTTTAAAAATATTCTTGTTATCATGTTATACAGCACAAAGACATGTCACACTGATAATATCCAGTCTCTCTTCATTCTATTGGGACTTCACTGAATTGCACAATATGTCAAATACTCATTTATAGATTGCATTAATGGAATATACAGTATTAGGCAGACACAAAAGAATGCTCCTATTACTATGAAAGAATTGTTATTTGTGAAAACTAAAAATGATGCCACACTATATTTGAAGTGCTAGGGTTGCCTTGGATAAATCTCCAGAAATGTCTACATAGGCTCTTTGCTTATATTTATTTGTCAGCTTTCCAACCACTACAAAGCTTTGTTTGTGCAGTGTATGAACAAATTAATGTGGTACTTTTGGAACTGATGATAAATTTAAGTTGTCAGTACTGACCTAATATGCTAAATATAATGAGTAAAAAACATTTACACCACCACCTGATTGAGCCATATAAAAATATCTGGCAGACCCCTTTTTCAACATTCAATATGGGTCACTATCAATCTAGTAAGACCCAGCTGACTTCTGCTCTGTCAAAACCTTCATCTCATCCAGTTAAATTACTTGACTTCTTAGTATATGCTAATCTATTTACTGCTAAACTTATAGAGTGTAATGCAGTTGTACAAAATTCCAGTAACATCTTGAGATTTCATCATGTGAACTTAAAGAGAAAAGTTCAATTGGTCATTACCAAAGCTGTTTGAATAAGAACATCAGAGCAGAACTAATATATAGGTGTCTCCTTGTATGCAAGATGCAAACTAACTAATCTGAATAAAAAAAAAATAACAGTAGCCCCCCTGTACAGACCTATGGCTTGCTAACAACCATGTTGTCCATTTACTAATACAAAGACTCTGGAGAAAAACTTTCCACCACAAGATGAAAAAATATCATCATAAAGGCCTGGATAGTCTAGTGTAATGTTTGGAACATTCTAGCAAGTGACAAGATCAATCAACCTACATAGAGAGACTCCAACATGTTGGGTATGGTGTGTAATATGGGACTCATAGGCTCAAGGGAGTCTGGGTTGATCCTTTAGTTCTTGAGAGTTATTTGGATGCCTTGTAGATATATTGCCTTATGGAATGCACATACAGATCAAAGAAGGCACAAGATGAAGAATTATTAAGTATGTAACTAGAATGCCATTGATGTACAACAGGCATGATATAATAATGTCAGAGGACTGCTTCAGTACAACTGACAACGTTGCTACACGTTGCCATAGGCTGACATGTACCCTCCCAAGCTTTCATCTAACCTGAATGCTGTTATCTAAATGTTTATTTTATATGTCATCATAAATGAGAAATGCATTTCTTTGTCCCTAAAGTATCAGATTTTACTGTTACTAAGTGAGAAGAGCTACATGGCTAGGCTTCATACATGCAGTTTTTACTTGCATGTTCTCAATATTGCTCACGTTTTGTAAGGGTATACTGGAGGATGATAATTACATTTAAATGCTTGGGAATTTGAGGTTACGTTTTCAAAAATTGCAAGAAATATATTCCAATCATTATTACCACATAGCCTGTAGCCAGAAAGAAATCCAACAACAACACACAAAAAGTATCTACTCTAGTGCCTCGGCTGTTAAAAGCTTTTACAGACCATATTCCAATCATTGTCCATTGATGATGTTTAGATTTTTTGATAGGTGTATTGCACTTCTGTAGGAACTTTAACCTTCACTCTTTTTTCTGTCATAGTACTGTGTTACAGTCAGTAATGCAGTGAGGCTCACAGAAAAATATTTATTTATTCACTATCAGAAGGGCATGTGGAGATGAGAACCCTGATTTCAACAGCATTTCATGGTAATAATAAGACCAAGACCCACAGCTGAGACAACTCTGATGGAACTGCCATGCTAAAAAATATTATTTAATAACAGTGCTATTCATTTCCTTTGCTGATGAAAACCTTGACTTCTCTTTTTAATTAAATAATTTTAATGCATGCAAATGCCTATGGCTGAAAAAATATCTTTTCCCTCTGCAGTTAAGTTTCGTTGAACAAGACGCATAAAGATTATGCTGAAATCACATCCAAAGAATGAAAAAAATATACATATCTGATTTATATTCTTCCCACACACATATTTAGAAAAACAGTTACAACTGTCTTCCGAAATGATGTTTACATGTGAGCACAGGACTACTTCAGATTTTAAAATCAATACTACTTTCAGAATGTAGGAACATAAGACAGTTCAGCTTGTATGTCAGTTTGGAGTGATTTTTTTTCTTTTCCTTGTACTCTGTTAAGAATGTTTGCCCAAATAAGCACACGTCACTTTTTTGCAGAGTGACATAAGAGAACTGGTCGAGGAAATTACTTTCTCATTGTAGTACAGTATGCAGGTAGGAAATGAAAAACATTCTGCTCATATCTTGAACATGAAATTCCTTAGTTGCATATAGCCCTTACCTTATGTGCTCTACTGCCATAAAATGGCAGGTTCTGGTCTTAATTACATCAGTGAATCTAGGGAATAGAATATCACTAAATCCAGTATATGTTTTGTTTCTAAAGTTTTGTTTAGTATGCTGACACCAATCCAACAGAACACTATTTTTTTCAAGAGCCAGAGACAAATAGAATATTGGGCTAACATGTACAGGGACATAGAATTCACAAACAAGCAGATTATACTTTTACTGTACAGATCTTTAAGTTCCCCTTGGAATACTGCATTTACGTTAAGAAGCTTTATAAAAAGAAATAAATAATGTTACCGTAAAGATTACAAAATAAAGGTTACTGGGAGTATCATTTTTTATATATATATATATATATATATATATATATATATATATATATATATATATACTTATAAAGTGTTCTTTCTATTAGTGCAATGGTATAGAATGGAATATGTATGCATGCATGTCACTGGTTCTCATTTATTTCCACTGCATCAGTATTTCTGTCACTTGATATGACCATATACCTAACCAGTACCACCTGTAAAATTTCAGGAATGTCAGGTGTCCAGTAAGTGTTGCCTATATGCTTCTAAACGTGACTTTGTGTTTATTAAAAATAAAAATGCAAAAGCATTTACTGTTTCACCAAATTCCAACTTGACAGGACACAGAGGTGTACAGCACAGAATGCTGATGTCCTCTTTGTGCATTTCAGGGAAGTGTCAGGTGTCCAGTCTGCCAGTAACTACACATGGAATCAAAAGGTGCATATGATGACCCAACTTATTAATACTGGGGAAGGTAATTTCCCAGTATCATGTTGGTATATTTAATATGCTGGTGAATATGCATTCAGAGGAGTGTTTACATAACATTATTTTATTGTTATTATTTTGAATGTTAGATTGCAGTTATAGCAGCTATTCACTTCCATCACTCACGTACATCTGACCAACCATAACAATATAGCTTCACCATAGCCACTCTTCCTTCACCTTCTACATATTTACTAGACAGAGTTACAGGGCCACCTTCTCCCGAAAATGTAGACACACACATTAACTCTGCAAAGGCTGATCATAATTTGCCAATAGCCATATAATAACTTTCTTAGGATGGGTAGGTTCTACCTTCCCAAGCAGATATACCGATGCCTATAGCTTAATTAAATTTCAGCATACTGGCTCTAACTTTTCAATACAGCTGATACAAGGCCTTTATCACCAGACCTATACTTCCTCCATTCTGAAATTCTGTAGAGAAATATTTTTGTCTATAAACACACCATTTGGAATACAATTCTCTGATATCAATTTCATGGGTATTGAAATGACATCCCAAAATGCCAAGACTAAAAGTCTCAAGAGATCATATAGCTGATATCTGCAAACTGAATATATTTCATTTTTTATTTAGTTGTTGACCATGTAACCTTATTGGACATAGTAGCTCCCTTTTTAGGGACAACTCAGGAACACAGTCTGATTAAGGGAATTGCACAGAGGCGCACACTATGCAAATACATTTGGAAGGAATAAAACTGTATTCTGAACACAGGAAACATATTTAATCCTCTGCACTAATTGCCAGATAAGTTGGCGAGTGTTTGCTTATAATTTTGGCAGTTTTTAATAATATAAGCATCACTTACAACAAATTTCATATTTATCAGTTTCCACAGAGATTTGTGAACACATAAAGGAACTGTGAAATCACATTGCATAACAAACACATATGATGGGCACTCTGCAGTTCTAGAAGCAGGGTCATAAAATTCTGCAAATCTTGTCCGAAAGTATTATGGCAATAGAATGAGGAGTAATTGTTCTAGCTCAATTTGGTGACAGGTTATGATTAACATTTAAAAGTGAAGCAGTTGTACTCTGATTGGTTGCAGTGGTATTAGTTAAGTTGTCTTTCTAAAGTGCGAGAGATTTTTACATTTTTTGTAGTAGAGCAGGTAGTGCATTTCAAATTGAATGAGGTATTTTAGAGGATATTCTGATGACATTAAAACTACAATGCGTCTTGGCTTCTGAGAGCATAATCGGATGAATGCATGGATAAAGAAGACAGAACAGGGTTACAGTAAAATTAATATAGTATCTCAAAGGTTAAAGAACACTTTAAGAAGGTGTGTATTTCAGTAATTGCAACCAGCTGGCCTTTTGGATTGAAGAACTGAGGTGTTTGTTAAAAAGGGACAAGATGAATCATGCTCAACACTCCATTTTGTGTGTAATATTATCATACCCTTCAACTGTACAGATTTTTGCAGAATGTCTAGATTTTTGTCTCATATTTTTGGCCTGTTCCTTATAAAAATGTGTCTTTTGATAAATCACTGGGATGATCTACAGAATAAAGTTACTAAATAATGACATTCAGACTTCATATCCTTCACAAAAATGCATGCTAACACAAATCCGGTTATTCTAGCAACTTTCTAAGTTTTTAAGAGCAATATTTAAAATGTGTCCTTACTTCTGTGCATTTGTCCCCCCATTTTGTTAGGCTTTGTCAAGATTTCTTTTGATAATATGTTGAGAGGTATGGTGTTAATATTTGTGTACAGTGTTAATATTTTCAATGGAATTATTAGGTGCAATAGATAAAGCATATTCAAGTCATGGAAAGATGCCACTAATGGCAAATTGCTTTTCTTGCTTCAGTAGTATACAGGTTGGAAATTTTGTAAATTGGCCTAAGCAGATTTAACACCTTTGATGACTGAGTTATTGTTAGGAATAGAAAGATAATTTTGGTCAATAATCAGTACTAAGTATTTTTGTTCATCTACAGAAAGAAGTGTACTTCCATGTGTAAGTTATATTATTAGTGGTGGAGTATTATAGAGCTTTTAATTGTCCCAGTCGGCATAATATCCATTTTCTGACCATAGAAAGTTTAATGGAGAATAACCATTTCCATGGGGTTTCAAAGCTATCAGTTAATTCTGAAGTTGCAAATAATCCTTATTAAAGTTAATAAGCACAATGTCATCAGCATAAAATGGAGCTCAAAACTGTAAACATGTTACACTGATATACTGACATTCATCAACAAAATGACCATGGTTCATGTTTTCCTGGGTGAATGCTTGGCAAAAGTGATTCACCTCTCAAATATCTGCATTGTGCATGTTCCTGTTGTGACATATGTGAATGTTTTTGTTGATATCATCTGCAATGCACAACACCTGGCATGTAGTGGTCGCATTTGTGTTTTGCGTATGCCCTCCTCTCTGTCCTGTTTGGGCTTTGCTGCCTTTGGAAGTACACTCTATAGTGCTAACGACCACTGGCAGTCCTTCTCTTCTGTGAGCTACCTACATGATAAAGTGCATCTAAAAACATTATGTGCTCATCCACTTCGTGCAATATTCAGATGAGGATAGCATTAAATACCCAGAATGACTACACATGAGTGAAGACTACAGTATTCACAGTAGACCTTTGTTTCCAGAATGCAGTGAGCTTTGGACACTTTGATTTGTAGTAGGATGGTTCATTCATTTCTCATCATGGATTTAGGTGTTCACAGAATCATAGGATATACAAGGCAAGTCAGACTAGAGGACAAATATAAATTGTGAATACCCACCTCAGACTCTAACACCTTTGCAAGGAGGTTGATGCCCTTGAGGCTCATGTAAATTTAAGGGCAGCATTCTAATGGTCCAAACTATGTTTAAGGATGACAGAAAATCACTTTGTGTGACATTCCAGTGGAGCCTACTCCAGAGCTAGGGGAGGTTCTGTGTAATGAATCTGTGTCTCCATCTATTTTATTTCTTTTAAGATGAAGGTTTAGATATCAATTTTGTGCTAGCAGAACAAATTGACTTCTTGAAGACTGGCTCTGTAAGGGCATGGAAGCTAAGCAAACGTCTCCCCTCAGGAGCTTGCATGCCACTGAATATGAGGATAAGGACTCCAGTCTCCTCTGTTAGCTAAGGGTTTTTGAGACCAAAGATCTTTTTTGTCAGGGATCTCTGTTTTCTTGGGTTTTTTTTTTTTTAACATGTCTAGCCAAATGTATGGCGAAAGGAGCATTATATTTAATTATAGATCTGACTAGGGCTGAATACAGAGACAATAATTTCCTTAGGGCTACACAACATGTCCTTGTCAATTAGTTGCAAATGAAGGATTTCCAAACTTCAGTTAGGTCAAAGGAGAAGGATCTAGCAGCACATGCCAAGATCCTTGATCACTGATTCATATGTCAAAGCAGTATTTACAATGCAGTAGGATGTAGTTGTAGTGTTCCAGCTACCCAAAGGGGACTATGCTGCATTTCTTGGTATATACTTTGAACTCTTTCACTATTTACTAGGAATTGACTTGAGTTAGTTTGTTTTTTATATTTATCCAAAAAGATCATTTAATACCCACAAACAACTTGCAGTCATCAACAAACTTTGTTAACCAAAGATCACTGTTATTAGTCTGAAGGTCTGAAAAATAAATGCCAAACAGAAGGGGGCATGCCACAGACTTCTGGATGGCACCATTGGTCACTTTCTGTTTGTATATGAAGGCATCACACACTCAGGCAACATGAATTCTGTCCATAAGCCAGTTGGCTATCCATATTATCACATAGGGATTTATGTTTAAGATTATATCAAGGAAGGAAGCATGGATGGCAAAACTACAATTGACCATCTGAGTAACTTTCTTAAAAAGCTGACAGGATTCAGCAGGCAGGACCTGCTCTTCATAAAGCCAAATTACATTTTTTTAAAAGACTTGTGCTGGGGAGGGCACATGTTTCTGAAGAAGTTCACATTTTAATTAAAGTGAAAGAAAGCGCTAAATTGCATCAGCCTGGTTTGTACCATTTCTGCACTAAGCTGTGGTTTCAGTTCTGATTATTTTATTGTTATTATTTTGAATGTTAGATTGCAGTTATAGCAGCTATTCACTTCCATCACTCACGTACATCTGACCCACTATAACAATATAGCTTCACCATAGCCACTCTTCCTTCACCTTCTACATATTTACTAGACAGAGTTACAGGGCCACCTTCTCCCGAAAATGTAGACACACACATTAACTCTGCAAAGGCTGATCATAGTTTGCCAATAGCCATATAATAACTTTCTTAGGATGGGTAGGTTCTACCTTACCAAGCAGATATACCGATGCCTATAGCTTAATTAAATTTCAGCATACTGGCTCTAACTTTTCAATACAGCTGATACAAGGCCTTTATCACCAGACCTATACTTCCTCCATTCTGAAATTCTGTAGAGAAATATTTTTGTCTATAAACACACCATTTGGAATACAATTCTCTGATATCAATTTCATGGGTATTGAAATGACATCCCAAAATGCCAAGACTAAAAGTCTCAAGAGAGCATATAGCTGATATCTGCCAACTGAATATATTTCATTTTTTATGTAGTTATTGACCATGTAACCTTATTGGACATAGTAGCTCCCTTTTTAGGGACAACTCAGGAACACAGTCTGATTAAGGGAATTGCACAGAGGCACACATTATGCAAATACATTTGGAAGGAATAAAACTCTGTATTCTGAACACAGGAAACATATTTAATCCTCTGCACTAACTGCCAGATAAGTTGGCGAGTGTTTGCTTATAATTTTGGCAGTTTTTAATAATATAAGCATCACTTACAACAAATTTCATATTTATCAGTTTCCACAGAGATTTGTGAACACATAAAGGAACTGTGAAATCACATTGCATAACAAACACATATGATGGGCACTCTGCAGTTCTAGAAGCAGGGTCATAAAATTCTGCAAATCTTGTCCGAAAGTATTATGGCAATAGAATGAGGAGTAATTGTTCTAGCTCAATTTGGTGACAGGTTATGATTAACATTTAAAAGTGAAGCAGTTGTACTCTGATTGGTTGCAGTGGTATTAGTTAAGTTGTCTTTCTAAAGTGCGAGAGATTTTTACATTTTTTGTAGTAGAGCAGGTAGTGCATTCCAAATTGAATGAGGTATTTTAGAGGATATTCTGATGACATTAAAACTACAATGCGTCTTGGCTTCTGAGAGCATAATCGGATGAAAGCATGGATAAAGAAGACAGAACAGGGTTACAGTAAGATTAATATAGTATCTCAAAGGTTAAAGAACACTTTAAGAGGGTGTGTATTTCAGT
The DNA here is from genome assembly GCF_019279795.1 of Protopterus annectens. Classification (NCBI taxonomy): domain Eukaryota; kingdom Metazoa; phylum Chordata; order Ceratodontiformes; family Protopteridae; genus Protopterus; species Protopterus annectens. Next base: position 577,284,679 of record NC_056744.1, on the reverse strand, counting down.
AATTACAACCAGCTGGCCTTTTGGATTGAAGAACTGAGGTGTTTGTTAAAAAGGGACAAGATGAATCATGCTCGACACTCCATTTTGTGTGTAATATTATCATACCCCTCAACTGTACAGATTTTTGCAAAATGCCTAGATATTTGTCTCATATTTTTGGCCTGTTCCTTATAAAAATGTGTCTTTTGATAAATCACTGGGATGATCTACAGAATAAAGTTACTAAATAATGACATTCAGACTTCATATCCTTCACAAAAATGCATGCTAACACAAATCCTGTTATTCTAGCAACTTTCTAAGTTTTTAAGAGCAATATTTAAAATGTGTCCTTACTTCTGTGCATTTGTCCCCCCATTTTGTCAGGCTTTGTCAAGATTTCTTTCGCTAATATGTTGAGAGGTATGGTGTTAATATTTGTGTACAGTGTTAATATTTTCAATGGAATTATTAGGTGCAATAGATAAAGCATATTCAAGTCATGGAAAGATGCCACTAATGGCAAATTGCTTTTCTTGCTTCAGTAGTATACAGGTTGGAAATTTTGTAAATTGGCCTAAGCAGATTTAACACCTTTGATGACTGAGTTATTGTTAGGAATAGAAAGATAATTTTGGTCAATAATCAGTACTAAGTATTTTTGTTCATCTACAGAAAGAAGTGTACTTCCATGTGTAAGTTATATTATTAGGGGTGGAGTATTATAGAGCTTTTAATTGTCCCAGTCGGTATAATATCCGTTTTCTGACAGTAGAAAGTTTAATGGAGAATAACCATTTCCATGGGGTTTCAAAGCTATCGGTTAATTCTGAAGTTGCAAATAATCCTTAATAGAGTTAATAAGCACAATGTCATCAGCATAAAATGGAGTTCAAAACTGTAAACATGTTACACTGATATACTGACATTCATCAACAAAATGACCATGGTTCATGTTTTCCTGGGTGAATGCTTGGCAAAAGTGATTCACCTCTCAAATATCTGCATTGTGAATGTTCCTGTTGTGACATATGTGAATGTTTTTGTTGATACCATCTGTAATGCACAACACCTGGCATGTAGTGGTCGCATTTGTGTTTTCGTATGCCCTCCTCTCTGTCCTGTTTGGGCTTTGCTGCCTTTGGAAGTACACTCTATAGTGCTAACGACCACTGGCAGTCCTTCTCTTCTGTGAGCTACCTACATGATAAAGTGCATCTAAAAACATTATGTGCTCATCCACTTCGTGCAATATTCAGATGAGGATAGCATTAAATACCCAGAATGACTACACATGAGTGAAGACTACAGTATTCACAGTAGACCTTTGTTTCCAGAATGCAGTGAGCTTTGGACACTTTGATTTGTAGTAGGATGGTTCATTCATTTCTCATCATGGATTTAGGTGTTCACAGAATCATAGGATATACAAGGCAAGTCAGACTAGAGGACAAATATAAATTGTGAATACCCACCTCAGACTCTAACACCTTTGCAAGGAGGTTGATGCCCTTGAGGCTCATGTAAATTTAAGGGCAGCATTCTAATGGTCCAAACTATGTTTAAGGATGACAGAAAATCACTTTGTGTGACATTCCAGTGGAGCCTACTCCAGAGCTAGGGGAGGTTCTGTGTAATGAATCTGTGTCTCCATCTATTTTATTTCTTTTAAGATGAAGGTTTAGATATCAATTTTGTGCTAGCAGAACAAATTGACTTCTTGAAGACTGGCTCTGTAAGGGCATGGAAGCTAAGCAAACGTCTCCCCTCAGGAGCTTGCATGCCACTGAATATGAGGATAAGGACTCAGTCTCCTCTGTTAGCTAAGGGTTTTGAGACCAAAGATCTTTTTGTCAGGGATCTCTGTTTTCTTGGGGTTTTTAACATGTCTAGCCAAATGTATGGCGAAAGGAGCATTATATTTAATTATAGATCTGACTAGGGCTGAATACAGAGACAATAATTTCCTTAGGGCTACACAACATGTCCTTGTCAATTAGTTGCAAATGAAGGATTTCCAAACTTCAGTTAGGTCAAAGGAGAAGGATCTAGCAGCACATGCCAAGATCCTTGATCACTGATTCATATGTCAAAGCAGTGTTTACAATGCAGTAGGATGTAGTTGTAGTGTTCCAGCTTCCCAAAGGGGACGATGCTGCATTTCTTGGTATATACTTTGAACTCTTTCACTATTTACTAGGAATTGACTTGAGTTAGTTTGTTTTTTATATTTATCCGAAAAGATAATTTAATACCCACAAACAACTTGCAGTCATCAACAAACTTTGTTAACCAAAGATCACTGTTATTAGTCTGAAGGTCTGAAAAATAAATGCCAAACAGAAGGGGGCATGCCACAGACTTCTGGATGGCACCATTGGTCACTTTCTGTTTGTATATGAAGGCATCACACACTCAGGCAACATGAATTCTGTCCATAAGCCAGTTGGCTATCCATATTATCACATAGGGATTTATGTTTAAGATCATATCAAGGAAGGAAGCATGGATAGCAAAACTACAATTGACCATCTGAGTAACTTTCTTAAAAAAGCTGACAGGATTCAGCAGGCAGGACCTGCTCTTCATAAAGCCAAATTACAGTGGGTCTATCTTAATCAGGTTTCAAATCATGAGTGTGTCTAGCTTGATCAGGTTTCTGACATCATGAGTAGGTCTAGCTTAACCGGGTTTCTGACATCATGAGTGGGTCTATCTTAATCAGGTTTCTGACATCATGAGTGGGTCTAGCTTAATCATGTTTCTGACATCATGATTTATGAGGTTACTGATGATGTTATGGATCTCGGAATATGTGTCTCAGGCTGGTATGAGTGTAGCATTGGGCAGAATTTTATCTTCTCCAAGGATGATGCCACAATATGAACAAAATATGATTGACTTTCATAACTGGCTTAGTTTCTGGTGTCATTTTAAGGGAGTGCAATATTTGTCAGCATGGAAGGAGATGATCAACAGACCATGATGCTTTGCCAGGGATGGTCTGCACCTCTCCTATCTAGGCTTTAAAATATTAGCTAAAACATTGTCTTCCCCATAGTGCCTTTTTAGGAACTGCCAAACTGAAAGTACTTCTGACATAACAAAACAAAACCAAGAAAATCTAAAGATTTTAATGCTCAATGCTTAGAGTCTAAACAAAAAACTCCACTCCCTGGAAGCTGTCTTTACCCTGGAGAATACATATGTCTGTGCAGTCACTGAGACATGGTTTAAAGCCATGGACAGCACACCAAATGTGGAAGGATATAATGGCTTCCACACATTTAGGCCAGTTACTTCTCAAGCAGGGACTAAAGGTGGAGGTGTCTCGATTTACATCAAAAATAAATATACTTCAAGGCTGGACAAACAGGACAATGCACTTGAAATGCTCCATGTTCAAATCACCATAGGCAAAATCCAATAACACATCCCTGCAAGATATAGGTTCCATTCCATGACCCAAGAGACCCATACTATGTATTTAAACTTATTAGAGGTGCTAACCATCCAACCCAATGCCATATTCATGTGTGGTTTTAATTACCCCTCTATTAACTAGGAATCCTATATGACATCAAGCGTACATGTACAGAGATTCCTAGATATTGTAAACACAAACTCCGTGGAGCAGATAGTCAATACACCAACCAGGGGTGCAACCATACTGGATCTGATCCTCACTAATATGGGAGAATGCTGCAAACCCCTACTGTAATGCCTTCCCTAGTAAGGTCAGACCACAATATGGTCTCCTTTGAAGTAAAAGTAAAACCTGAACTCCCAGGTAAACCTGGAAAATTCAAGAACTATTCTAAGGCTAACCTTCTGCTATTAAGTGAGAACCTGGCAAAATTTCAAGCCCCCATAAACCCTGAGAACACTGTTTCCTATGCAGAACTGTTCACAGAAACCCCGTACAAGTATGTTAATAGCTGAATAGAGGCAGCTGTACCCACCAGGAAGAAATATAGAACTAACTCAAAAAACAATCCACCCTGGTGGAATCACAAAATCAGGAGGCTGTATAACATGAAGAAGAAAATCATTGCAAAAATTAGGAGGTGCAGCACCAATCAGGATAAAAACACCCTCATCACATTAAACAAATAACTCTGAGGACAAATAAAGATTACCAAAGCCAAATTTAAGGTACGTTTGGCCTCCCATGCCAAGGACATCCACAAAGCATTCTTTAGCTATGTCCACAACCTCAAAGGCAATACACAATTGTGTGCTGAACTCATTGTAAATGGAGTCACCTATACTGAGCCCAAAAATATAGCAAATCTCCTGGCTGATAAAATCAGCTCCAATTTTGTCCTCTCTCCCCCTCAACCTTCCCTCAAGAAATATCATCAAATATAACTCCCCCTACTAACACTAGGGAACAGGTCCTTAATGCTTTCTCTAAGACCATGAACACTGCATCAATGGGCACAGACAATGTCCCAGGATGCCTTCTACAATAGCATGAAACATGACCTATCAGGGGTTTGTGCCTCATGAATGGAGAAGGGCAAAAGTCATCTCTCTGCACAAAGGTGGGTCATCTACAGACCCTGGAAGCTGCAGACCCATAAGTCTCAATAGTCTTATATGTAAATCCATGGAAAGAATTATCATGAAGATGATCACTATAGATTAAGTAAATCTCCAGACAGTGGACCCAACCCAGTTTAGTTTCTTCAAGGGTAGATCATGCCTATTCATTCTGGTGGACTTCTTTGAGAAGGTCACCAAAGCAATGTATGAAAGCAAAGTCATTCACACTGCCTAGCTTGACCTGGCCAAGGCATTTGACACAATACCCCGCTCAGGCATTGTTGACAAACTCAAGAGGTTAGGTACAAACCCATATGTCACCCAGTGAATAGCTAACTGGCTCATAGATAGGACCCAGGGAAGGGAGAACTGGGGAGTCCACCTCTACAAAGCACCCAGTCACAAGTGGAGTCCCTCAAGGATCAGTCCTTGGACCGCTCATTTTTGGCATTTACTGCTCAGAAGTCAAGACCAATGTCAGTAGTCTCTGGCTGACTAAATTTGCAAATGATTGCAGATTAGGAGCATTGAATCTCACACTGACACAAATGTTCTCCAGGAGGGGCAGACACACAAACAATTGGTGTCAGGGCCATGGAATAAAACTAAATGCCAAGAAATGCATAATAGTATCCTTTGGGAATTCATCCATTCCTGGTAACTATCATATTGACAACACCCCCCTTAGAGTTTACCCAGCAGTCAGGGACTTAGGGACACACATAGATAGTAATCTAGCCTTTGACCATCATGTTTCTACAGTGGTGAGGAAATAATTTTATGTTGCGCAGCTTATAAACAAATGTATGGCATCTAAGTCCAAGGAAGTCATTGTTCCACTGTATTTGGTATTCATCAGATCTATCATTGAGTACAATGCCCCCTTTGGTAGATACCTAACTAGGTATATCCAACAATTGGAATGTCCACAGAGGTTCCTCACTAAAAGAATACAGGGCATAAGTAAAATGTCCTATGCAGACCACCTCAAGGCTCTCTCCCTGTATTCTGTCTCATACAGGCTTTTGAGGGGAGATCTATGCCTGGCATACAGGGCATTATCAGATCCCACTCTGATGGACCTCCTTCATATCCACAAAACAAACAGCACCAGAATTACCTGTTCTAAAGACTTAAACCTTGCCTGTGATATAAATAGGACCTGTTGGAGAAAGAGGTATGTACCCTAGAGACTACCCCATCTATGGAACACACTCTCCATCCATGTGAAGCAGAGTTCCTCTCTAACCCAATTCAAGTGCAACTTGGACAACTGGATGGGAAACTGGAAATTCATCCCTGATTTGGCATCTATGTCTCTAATGGACACATGTAACCTGTAAATGGTTCATCTCCTAGGACCATGCTTACACTTATCAAGGGTATCAGAACTTTTCAGAGATTTGGGATGCATGGCTAGGTTTAAAAAGGCCTTTGTGGTCATTAGCCTAGTAAATACCTATAAACCTATGAACCTATGTATTCCATGGCTTTACAGATAAAAGTTGTAAGGCTGATGGGTATATAGTTTCTTGGATTTGTGGTAGGTCTACCTTTATGGTGGCGCATTACTACAGCAGCGCACCAGGATTCAGGGACATGGCTTGTAGCAGGGCTTAGGGTAAACAGATTGAGGGGGGATCAATGAGTACAAGTTTAGTATTGTTTATTAGACAAACAGGTATAGTGACAGGACCATGGAGGACATGCTACTGGTCTTTTAGAGCTCTTTAAGAGCATATTCTTTAGTGATATAGGGGATGGGGTAATCAGCATTATGTTAAAGCTAGGAGCAGAACTGAAATATATTTCTTAGTTTTTTGACATAACTGCAAAAGGACTCATAACTGTCCTTGGCTTATATTTCTAGTCTTAATTCATGTGATGATTCACTGGTCTTTATAGCTGCTTTCAGTTTCCTAGTTAGGTGTTTAATACTGTTTTGATACTGTGTCATTTCAACCATGAAAAGCAGTCTAAGGAGTTTTTTTTCCCTTCTGTTATACAGCTTGTTTCTATTTGTAGTCCACTAGGATGGTTTATTTTGGTATATGTGTTTTTGGAAGGAACTGCTATGTCAATACATTTATGTAAATGGGCAAAAAAAAATCACTTGTGTACCTGGCTCATAATCATGGAGCTGACATGGGTAGATTTATACATTTCATCCTACAGTTGTGTGAGGTTGGCCTTTTTGGAATATTTGTGGACCACCTTAATGACCTGCACAGCTCCTAAGAGAATCACTGCTTTGATAAGTAAAGACAAAAGCATTTGAACACAAATGTGATGTACTACCATTTATTTGACCAACATACGTTTTGCAATTTCCTCAGCTTTTGAGCTGACATGATCCCTTCATCAGGAGTTATTAAGTTACTGATGTTAGCTACAGTATTTAAATACAATACTTAAATATCCACTAGTACAAAGAAAATTAGGTACACCATTTGTTTCTAACTGGCTAGAAAGATAACTCTTGAAAACTGTTAGTTTGGAAAAATGCAGCTTAGAAAACAAAACAGTGGCTGAGCCATTATCAACCAAATCAATAACCAGATAAAGGATAACATTGGAAAATGTGGTCACCAAGCAGACTTCAATCACTTTAAAAAGTATATATTTAGCACTTTCCTCCTATGACATGACTTCATCAGAATAAAAAAGTACCATCCTGCCCATTCCTTATATATAAAAGTGGTACCTGTTGAGAACAATTAATGGTACTAATTACATAAAGTATAAAATTTAAAACTTAAAGAGCCATGTCCATATAAACAAAAAGTAGTAAAAATGTTAGTAATATTATGTTAAACAATTAATTATATATGTGATGATGGGAGGTATTGCCAGCTATACCAGGAGAATTAGGGAAGTGGATGTGTAATATATACCAGCATAGTTAGCTGGAGGTTCGTAAAGAATTATAGTTATATGCCATTGGTATATCAAACTGATTTCTACAGGTGCTTTTGTGAAAATATATTCGTAAAGCTGCTTGTGTAAAAACAAATTTACCAGCAGTGGGTCCTGCTTGACAGAAAAAAGAAATACACCTGTATGCCAGACTGTATTATAACTGTTGAAATTAATATTGTAACAGAGGATACTGGAAGTGAAGAGGTTAAGCTCAGCCCCAGCTAACTTTTAGAAAAATATCCTGAAATTAAATTACTTGATTTAGGCCATAAAGATTGTATCTCACAAGTCTCGATGTAGCCAGAGACAAAAAGCCTGGACTAGGAAGCCTTCTGTATTGTTCTTGGGGGTGACCTAATCGCTATTATGAAAGGCTAGAAGTTTTAAATTGTTTTATGATTTCCAGAAGCTGCAACAGATCTTAGCAAAGCTCTAGGCATGTAAGGCAACACATCTCTGCTAAACCTTAGCAGCCTCTAGTAAAGGGGATAGTGTGTCACCAAAATTATGTGACCAGATGATGGTGATGTAATGATATTTAATAGATGAGACAGAAGTCACAGGGCAGTTTGTTTCTGAAACCTGACATAGAAGGCTTACTTACATACTTTATCTTGCTTTGCTTTAGTAAGTATCCAGGGAATAGCAATGCTTTAGATCAGTCAGAAAAATATAGTTAGATCAGTTAAGTATTGTTTTTCCTTATCTGTGTGAATCTATTCATCTGTATTATTTTAATATTTTCTGTGACTGAAACTCTTGGGTTTATTGTAAATAGATATTTAGTATTTTCATGTTCTTTTATTATTTATCATTTATTATTAAAATATTAAACTTCTCATTGTGGCTGGCCCTTTAGAGAATATTTTAACCTTTGAGAGTACTTATATTTATTTGGTGACACTGTGGCCGCACTTGAAAGCCTGACTGCATTAGTCAAACACTACCATTTGCATTAGTATTAATTTTACTCAGTATAATTGGGTACCATTTTAAGAGTCTTACAGTAACTGACCTTGGAGTGTCTGGTGGCAGTAACTTGTCTGGGCAATGGGTAGCAGATCGAGCTAATCTGTGCCAGCCTTTCCCAGGGGTATGTGTGTGTGTGTGTCTGTGTGTGTGTGTGTGTGTGTGTGTGTGTGTGTGTGTGTGTGTGTGTGTGTGTGTGTGTGTGTGTGTGTGTGTGTGTGTGCCTGTGTGCAAATCAAATCTCAGTGTGTCTGTCAGCTGCTTGGAGCAGGGACACAGAGCACTGGTTTCACAAATAGTGTGATGGAGGACTTGGCTTGGACACTTGGCTGAGGGCTCAACTCTACAGCTGTGCCAGTGTGGAGTCTTACTGGGGGCCTGGAAAGAGAGATGGGAAAGCTCAGTCCCCAGACTGAGGTTGTTCCCTGTGTGCTGTTAATGGAAATCATGCTTGATGAGAAAGCTGCATCTGGAAATACTGTCTACATCTATTTTAGTTCCAAGTGAATGTCCCTAACTTGTGTCAATGGCGAGGATTCAGGTTCCTTAATTACTGGCCCAGACAAGGGGATGTCACATATTGGTGAGCAATGGTGTGGATATTAATTGAACTTATTTTGCCTGTAGGCAGTTAACAAGGTGTATGTACTCTCTGAAGCCCCAATGTAAACATACAGAGTTTCATTTTCACACTAGTTTTATTTTTGTTAGTTTAGTTCAGTCAGGTAAAGCAGGCAAAGATGTCAGCAGAGGATTATGGTAAGCTGACAAAGAACCAGTTGGCCAAGGTGTGCAAAGCCAAAGTACTGGTGCATACCAATCTGACTAAAGAGGAAATGATTTCAGCCTTCATTGCAGCTCAGACCAACAACCAGGAGGATAACCAGTCTGGTGATAGGAATTTGCATTCCTCAGAATCAGGACAGTTCACCTTTTCCTCAGAGGATTTAAACATCTGTCTGGCATTGAAGAGACTTGAACTGGAGGCCAAATATTTGGAATTAGATTTATCAGAGAGACTGCGACATTTGAAAGCTGAAGAAAATGAGAAGCAGCATCAACATTAGAGGGAGATGCTGACTCTTTGCCAGGGTCATGGAGGTAATGGGGAAGGGAATAACCGAACCCCAAAAGCAATAAATGTCATTAAACTTCTTTCATAATTTACATAGAGTGATCATTTTGATAGTTTTATTCATATATTTGAAAGATTATGTAAACAGTATATTGTTGACAAGGGCTCTGCGTATGGTTCCTGATCCCCTTATTCCATGGTAAGGCTGTAACTGCTGTTTCTAAATTGCCTGATACTGATTGTTTTAAATATGAAAAATCTAACAATATTTATTAGAATGCTTTACATTAACACCTGAAGCATACAGGAAAACATTTTGTGACCATAGACACAAGGCAGATGAAAGTGTATGTGATTACATTGTTGAGTTAAGTGCTTATTTTCATAGGTGGGTGAGTGGGTGTTAGGCCACCACTTTTGAAAGGGTGGCAGACCTTTTAGTGAGAGATAAGCCCTTAGCACCTTGCTTGAGAACATGAGAATCTGGCTGTCCGACTGGGAGTGTAACTCTGCAGATGAGCTGGGGAAAAAAGGGGATCTCTACATAGTACGCAGGGCATCGCTGCACAAGAAGGGGATACCCAGTGCTGTACATTGATATAAGGGAGCCCATGGTGGCCAGCCTAAACCACCCCAACAGAGTCCACCAGTAACAGGGGAAGCCACTAGTTCAGGTACATGGCCACGATCAAGTGTTAGCTATTTTAAATGTAACCAGTGGGGCCATGTATCATACAGATGTCGATGGCGGCAAGGTGGGAAACAAAAGGTGGGGCTGCCAGCAAGTGAGAATAACAGTATGCCAGTGGTAAGTTGGCTGGAGACAACAGGAATACCAAACTATCACTAGAGTTTATATCTTATCTTAGTGGATGGAAAACAGGCCACTGCTAAGAGAGACACAATCGCTGACATAACCTTTGTGAGGCCTGCAGTGGTTAAAGAGGAGCAGTACTTGCTTGTGCAGTTCACTCCAGTCAGAGCTTTAGGAGGGACTCCATTCTAAATGCCTTTGGCCAGGGTTCATGTTGACCGGGAGGGTGGAAAAGTAAGCAAGCACGTAGGTGTGCTTGAGGATATCCCTGATGATGTCTTGATAGGGAATAATTTTGATAATGCAGTACCTTGTGTGCATGCAATTAGATGCACTCAAGGTTGTAGACAGTCATGTGGGTCTGGTAGCCTGGGGAAACCCAGATAGACCCCACACCTGAAGCCAGGGCTGGTGAGGTGGCTATTTCAGGGAGGAAGATACCCTGCACCAGTGAGCCTGAAGGTGAGCCACAGCTGCTGTTAAGTACTGATGTTCCCTTGGACAGTGAGTGACTGCAATGGCAGAGGTGAGTGGTAGAACCCAGGCTGACAGTGAGGCACCACTGGAAGATGATATTGCACTTCCTGTAGAAAGGGAGCTGGGAAGGGTCACAAAGGTAGAGTTGAGACATGCTCAGCTCTCAGACCCTACACTAAGAGGCTTGAGGGAGGTAGCTAGGGAGGCACCTTATCCTCAAAGAAAAGGGGAGGCTGTATACTGGAACAAAGGGTTACAGTATAGAGAGTGGACCCCTGAGGGGAGGGCTAGAGGGTGAGGTAATACAGCAGTTGGTAGTGTCTACAGCCTACCATCTGACACTTCCAGCCATAGCCCATGACTTTCTTTTTGTAGGTCATATGAGCATAAAGCATACCAAGAGACATATTATGCAGAATTTTTGTTGGCCTGGGATTGCAAGAGATGTAACAGGGTATTGCAAGACCTGTGAGCAGTGCCAAAAATTAGGCAAGGCAAAAGACAAGGTCAAAGCTCCTTTGATGCCTTTGCCTGAGATTGAGGAGCCATATCAGAGGGTAGCTATGGATATTTTGAGGCCTCTGAGTACCCCACATTCCACAGAGAAGAAGTATATCCTGGTGGTAGCAGATTTTGTTACTACATACCCCAATACTGTGGCTCTGTCCTCCATCGAGGCAGAGAAAGTGGCAAATGCTTTGTTAGAGATTTTCAGCAGGGTATTTTTCCAGAGACAAATACTGACTTACAGAGGTGCCAACTTAATGTCAGACCTGATGGCTTGTTTATGAGAGTGCTGTGGGGTGAATCACCTAAAGACCATCCTCTACTACCCTCAGACTAATGGTCCTGTGGAAAGGTTAAACTCTACACTAATGGCCACGCTATGGGCATTTGCAGACCTGTTTAAGCAAGTGTAGGACAAATATTTACCCCATCTGCTGTTTGTATACAGAGAAGTACCACAGGATCCCACACATTTTTCACCCTTTGAGTTGTTGTATGGGCATAGGATGAGAGGGCCTTTAGATTTGGTTCGTGATAAGTGGGATGGTGAATGTGAATCCCACAAGGAGTCTGTTGTGATATATGTCTTAAACCTCAGGACAAGGCTTAGGGAGCTCATGGGCTTGGCCAAGGGGAACCTGACAGGAGCCTAACAGCAGAAAAAGATCTGGTATGACAGGAATGGTCAAGTCCAGAGTTTGCTTTGGGGCAGCAGGTTATGCTGCTCATTCCTGTGAGATACAATAAAGTTGTAAGCAGCTTGGGAGGGACCCTTCAAAGTGGTAAAGAAGGTCAGTGATGGTAACTACATGGTAGAGCTGCTAGGCTGGAGGCAGGGGCACAAATTGGACCATGTTAACATGATGAAGCCTTAACATGATAGGGAGGCCCTAGTGCTGAGTATTTGCAAAGGATGACAGGAGGTGTCAGAGGGGGATCTGGTGACTGATCTCCTCAGTGAGACTTGGGCTGACACCTCAGTGGAAGGGATAGCAATGTCCCAGCGGCTATCTCCTACCCAGGTTTGAGAAATCCAGGTGTTTGGGAGCATGTCTACTCAGAAACCTAGGTGTACCCACCTCATGCAGCACCATGTGGATGTAGGACCCCAAAGGCCTATCAAGCAGGCCCCTTACTGGGTGCCTGAATAAGTCAGACATACTCTGAGGGAAGAAATACAGGAAATGTTGGAACTGCAGGTAATCCAATAGTCCAGCAGTTCCTGAGCCTCCCCAGTGGTGCTGGTACCAAAGAAAGATGGCAGCACCAGGTTTTGTATGGACTACAGAAAATTAAATAATCACACAGAGGCAGATGCTTACACCATGCCTATGACAGATGAAGCCTTAGAGCAGCTGGGTAGGGCTACGTATCTTACCACTATTAATCTGACCAAAGGCTACTGGCAAGTGCCTTTGACTCCCACCACTACAGAGAGGTCAGCGTTTGTGGCTCCTTTTGGATTATACAAGTTCAGAAAGATGCCCTTTGGGATGAAAAAATGTTCCAACAACTTTCCAGAGGTTGGTAGATCATATCCCAGCAGGAGCAGGACATTGTACACTTGCACACCTGGATGATAATGACATTTACAGCCATTTCTGGCATGAGCACCTTCTGCATGTCAGGGAAGTCCTGGGAAGACTGCAAAGGGCAGGGTTGACCATTAAGCTCAGTAAGTGTCAGGTGGGTATGGCAGAGGACTCCTATCTGGGATAGAGAGAGGGAGTGGTAAGATCTGGGCAGAACCTGCCAAAGTGGAAGCTATTCAGGGGTGGCCTGCCCCTGCTACCAAAAAGCAAGTGAGGGCATTCTTGGGGATAGTGGGGTACTATAGAACGTGTGTTCCCAATTATAGCACAATAACTGGTACCCTCAAAGACCTGATGAGGAAAAACAGGACAGACAAGGTAGTCTGGACCCCACCCTGCAATCAAGCATTCCAAAAGCTTAAAGGGGCTTTGGGAGGACCCCCTGTGTTAGCCAGTCCAGATTACAGCAAATAATTCATTGTGCAGGTAGATGCTTTGAACTATGGGGTGGGGGCTGTACTCTTCTCCAGGGTCACTTGAGACACTAGCTTGAGTCTTCAAAGGGGAGATGTGATGATGTGAAGTATTGCCAGCTATGTAAGGAGAAGTAGGGCAGTAGATGTGTAACATATGCTAGCATAGCTAGCTGGATATTTGTAAAGAATTATATGTCATTTGTATATCAAAATGATTTGTACAGGTGCTTGTGTTAAAAAATATACCAACAGTGGGTCCCGCTGAACAGAAAAAAGAAATACACTTGTATGTCAGACTGTATTATAACTGTTGAAATTAATATTGCAACAGAGGATACTGGAAGAGAAGAGGCTAAGCCCAGCCTCAGCTAGCTTTTAGAAAAATATCCTGAAACTAAATTACTTAATTTAGGTCAAAAGATCAGTTCTCACAGGTCTCAATGTAGCCAGAGGCAAAATATCTGTACTAGGAAGCCTTCTGTATTGTCATTGGGAGTGAACTAATTGCTGCCCTGGAAGGGTGGAAGTTTGAAATTGTTTTATGATTTCCACAAGCTGGAACAGATCTTAGCAAATATCTAGGTGTGTAAGGTCACACATATGTGCTAAATCCTGACAGCCTCTAGTAAAGGGTATAATGTGTGAACCAAAATCAGGTGACCATATGTATGCAATATCATGATGTTTTAACACTAGATGAGACAGATGTCTCAGGGCAGTCTGTTTTTGAAACTTGGCATAGAAGGATCAGTCACCTACTTCATCTTGCCTTGCTTTAGTAAATAACCAGGGAATAGAAATTCTTTAGATCAGTCAGAATAATATAGTGAGATTAGCTAAGTATTGTTTTGCTGTATCTGTGTGAATCTACTCATCTGTGTTATTTTAATATTTCCTGTGATGGAAACTCTGGCATTTATTGTAAATAGATATTTACTATTTTCATGTTCTCTTATTATTTATTATTAAATATATTTAAACTTCTCATTGTGGCTGGTCCTTTAGAGAATATTTTAACCTTTGAGAGCACTTATATTTATTTGGTATACTGTGGCGACTCCTGAAAGCCTTACTGCATTGGTCAAAGACTGACATTTGTACTAGTATTAATTTTACTCAATATAATTGGGTACCCTTTAAGAGCCTTAGAGTAGCTGACTTTGGAGTGTCTCATGGCACTAATTACTTTATAATCTGAGCAAAGGGTAGCAGAGTGAGTAAATATGTGCCAGCATTTCCCAGATGTGTGTGTGTTAGTGTGTGTGTGTGTGTGTGTGTGTGTGTGTGTGTGTGTGTGTGTGTGTGTGTGTGTGTGTGTGTGTGTGTGAGTGTGTGTATGTATATGTGTGTGTGTGTATGTGTGTGCAAATAAAATTTCAAAAAGTGTGTGTGTGTGTGTGTGTGTCAGCTGCTTGGAGCAAGGACACAGAGCATTGGTTTCACACAGAGAATGCTGGAGAAGTTGACTTGGACACTTAGCTGAGGACTCAACTCTACAGCTATGCCAATGTGGAGTTTTACTGGGGGCCTGGAGAATGGGGTGAGAGAGGGACAGACAGAGAGAGAGAAACCCAGCCTCCCAGACTGAGTGTGTTCTCTGTGTGCTCTTAAGGGACATTGTGCTTGATGCAGAGGGCTGCATCTGAAAATACCATGTGTATCTATTTTTGTTCCAAGTGAACGTCCCATAGGTGTCAGTAGTGAGGATTCAGTCTCCTGTATTACTGGCCCAGTGGAAGGGACATCACAATATATATATATAAAAAAGTTATTGTACAGAAAACAAAAACATCATGATACAATCGTATTAAAACATACCCTAAATGTAAAATTTCAAAGCATTTCATTTAATTAGGGGTTGAATAGACAGAAACTCATCTAGTCCAGGAAAAGTGGTAGCATTCAACCTAAGCTGCCACAAAAATTCTTTGCATCCCAATCTAATTTGCCATTCACCTCATTTGGGATGATTTTTTTCAAGTATGTCAAAGTGAAATCTGTCAAACTGGATACAACTTACAGAATGTTTATATAAAGCATTCTCATTCTTATTCCATATATCATACATGTGCTCATATATTCTTAAGTTTCTTTCAATTTTGCCCATATGAAATGCTGGTAAAGTCAAGGACTTTCGTAAATATACCACTCCCTTAGTTTGACAGTTTCCTCTATAAAATTGTACCTTGGTTCCTTTTCTGTTTTTTAAACACTCCCCGGGATTCATGAAGCTCAGTGCAAGGCCGGCATAAGGCCTGCACCGGCCGTGCGGCATATATATGGTGTAGTAGCGCCATATGCATATTAATGAAGGTGCGCTGCCACCACATCCACATGCATAGGAAACGTGCGCGAGTGCATGGGGTGTAACTAAGCTGCGCCCGGAGGCGTGTCAATGTCTGCTGCCGATGAGCAACCTAAACTGCTGAATATTATAGTCTGCCTGCAATAGTAATCACACCTATCAGTGTCCGTGGATAATGAAACGTATGCAAAGCATGCAAGAGAGTTCCCGGCCACACAAAATTGAGAACCAAACAGAAATGCACGCAACACAATATGAGTTTCCGTCCATGGAACAAATGATATTTAAAATCATGTGTCGTTAATGTACTGCACTGTAAGTAGTTATACCCAGTGGAAGTGAAGCGCATCATGTCAGCGTGCCGCCAATACACATGTCTAGCCCCATGGGCAGGGTCACCAGCAGTCCCACAGTGATAGTGATAGTACACAGCTGGGCAGTTGTGGCCATATAACAACCATAAAGAAACCTGACAGTCCATATTGTATACCAAACTCACACAAACATATGAATATTAAAATGTGCAATACACATCAACAGGAACGTAACCGGCACATACACATAGGATGGTATATGCGGAACCAGGACATCCAAATGCAGAACCCATGCATGCAAATGCAATACACAACATCCCCTGTATAGCACATAACCCGCACCCATGTCTGAATGTCCACCAAATCCAGCTACCAGCCTTGCGCGCATGCACCTACACATAGCGAGTATTACCCATATGTAGTAGGAAGTATCGCCCTAAGCAGTGTCAGGATTGCAAATATGTATCCCACATTTGTAAACATCCCATCACAGTTACGTAAATTCCAATGCCCGCGCATTCATGTATTGGCAAAATGTGTGTACATCCCGCGTGGGATAAGTAACCTGTTGAAACATCAGAGTTGTTTACATGCCATGGTGTCTAGTACTGTACACATCTGGACAAAACATGTATGTGTAGTCACGGTACTGTTCAGTTTCTAGACGGACATGCAAAACATACTACACAAGATGGAACACCTATCCACCATGCAGGTCTCCCCACTAGGGTTGCCACCTGTTCAGATGCCCAAGATGGGACATCTTTTGTAGAAATGTGAGAATTTGCAGGATAAAACATACCCCCGGCCAGTGCAAAGGACAGAATTACACTTGTTTGCCAAAATAAAAGCTTATTTCGTAGCATTTGAATTGCTTATGCTATTTCATATAATAGTTATGTGTTTCAGATACAAAATAACTGTATTATGCAACTATTAAAGAAAATAAGAAATATATTTTGTCTTAAAATCACAGGGCATTTGCCATGTCTTAGGTTTTGTCGCAGGACACAACTGTCCAAAGTGGGACTTCCCCTCACAAAGAGGGACAGGTGGTAACCCTACTCCCACTGAATTATCGACAGTATATATTCAACTCAATCACATACAGACATCACCTCTCAACCTATTACAGCAACAAAATCTGGACAAAGCCTAAAATGATGGGTGGACAAATAGGGACAGATGTAAATACTGCTCCCACAAACTTTGAAAGTTCACAGAATAATAGTATTTACATTAGCATGAAATGTTGTGAAGCATGTGAGGTAGTCCCCGAGTATTACAGAGGTCCATACATTTTTACAGTAACAAACCTTCACATTTCTTTACTGTACTACTGCATACCTGTAGTTAATTCATAGTTAATTCATGTCCAAAATAATAATCCTCGTAGGAATGAATACAGGAAATAGTCAAATGTGAATAAGAACACCACTCACCGTGGATTATGTTGTAGAAAGCAAGGTGAGACCGATGCCAATGAGGAGATGATAACAGGCTCAAAAACAAAACTTTCAGGTACCAACCAACTCCAAAAAGCCACAACACGAACTCTGTATCGAACACTGCTTTATTGACCTAGGTTTCGTCCTTCCGAACTTCTTCAGAATACATGCTGTCATTGCAACTCACTCATTTTATACATTATTTATTATTCAATAATCACTCAATTAATAGCCTAATTTCCCGCCATAAATTCTTAAAAAGGAAATGGCATTTTTTAAAAAAATTGGTCATTTTTAAATACAAAACATATTCGTTCATTTCTAACTCATATGAACATATACCAAAATAATTATGCATTAATACACTTAAAAACTACTAATAAAGTATCCAAAAGGTCTATTTATTGATTTCATAAAAATACTTATTTTGTAAATACATATGAAGAATCATTATTATTAATTAATTTATCTAATATGTATTGATAATAATTTATACCTGTACAATTGTAAGTATACTAAGCTGGAACCTATTTATTGTTAAATGTTCCATATGAATATTTTTTATGTACAATTATGTATATAAAATAAAATTAGATATAAAAATATACTACATAGTGTGCATGAATACAACCAATATACTCGTTCATATTACAATGGGATGTATAATATACAATTCTTATTTAAATGCAATTGATGTATATATATTGTTGTGTACGTATAGTATGCAATCTAATGGTTGTTAAATCAATTGTGTTGGTGTATTATACCATAAATTATTCTAATCTATAAATTGATCATATTGTATTTATGACTAATAAAAATGATTATAATATAATATTGTATATGATAACGTGTATCACTTATTGTATATTCTATTCAGTTTTAATAATGGCATGATGGTCATATATTCATTTAAACCCGGAGGTATACATGAATTAAGTTGTATTTGCCATTTGAGTTCTTCCATATCCAAGTGATACACAGTTATCCTTCCTTGTAAATCCTGTTTTATTTGATTTACAATCATAAATTTGAATTTATGATCATTATATTCTGTAATGTGTCTTACTAAAGCGTTACTATTTTTGTGATGCTGTATATCTAATAAATGTTCTTTAATTCGTTCTCTAAATTTCCTCTTTGTTTTTCCCACGTAAAAGGCTTTACATTGCTGACACAAAGCTATATATACTAGATTTATTGTATGACAATTATAATGTCCATTTAGCCTAATATTACATTCATTGATCCTAATATTAGTACCTGTTTCATAAATATAACTACATGTACTACATGTCCCACATCTAAAGTTTCCTTCTTTTGCACTTGTGTATTTTTCAATATTTCTTTTGCTTTCTAATATATTTTTGAAAGAAGGACTCTTCTTATATACGAATTTTATTGATCCGTTAAATGTTTGTCTCCCAATTTTATCATTGACAAAGAAGTCCCAGTTTCTCTTAATAATATGTTCTATATCTTTGGAACAATCGTCAAATTTGATAATATATAATGGGATATTATTATAACCATGTTTATCCATTGTATGTTCATTATCGGTTAATATTTTGTTAAACGAACCTGTTTTTAAAATTGCCGTATATGTTCCATTTTTTCTTTTGTTTGTTACTTCATTAAATATTTCAACACAAAATTGTTCTGGGTATCCCCTATTCATGAATAATTGCATAATATATTTCATTTCTTCTATAAAATCTACTTCTTCGCTGACCATCCTGGCTGCCCTGACCATCTGCCCCTTAACTATGGCTTTTTTCTGATGGCCAGGGTGCCAGCTTTCATAGTGCAAGTACGCATTTGAAAAAGTAGGTTTTCTATGTATTTGTGTTTTCAAAATATTTGTTTCTTTGTCATGTGTTATATCTACATCCAAATAATTAATTTTATTTTCTTGGACATTATAAGTAAATTTCAAAAATTTTACTGTATTATTGATATATTCCAAGAATTTTTCCAATGTATTTTTATTTTTATTTTTATCTTGATCCCATATGATGAAAATGTCATCCAAATATCTGGTATACATTATAAGATGGTCACGAAACTCTGTTGTAAATAAATAGTTATGTTCCCAATAACTCATTATTAAATTTGCATACATGGGGGCACAAGGTGCCCCCATGGCTACCCCACTTATTTGTTGGAAATAACTACCTTCAAAAAATATATAATTATTGTTTAGTACTATTTCCATTAGATTTATTAATATATTAATTTGATCTTGTTCATAAAGTTTCGTCGCAAATAATTGTTCTTCCAGCCATAAAAGGCCTACATCATGAGGAATTGTGGTAAATAAATTTACAACATCTATTGTAATGAAAACATATTCTCTCTTCATGGTTATTTTGTTAAGTCTACTCAGGAAATCCCATGAATCTCTAGTTATATAACTGAAACATTTCATACTTTCCTTAAAAAAATGATCCAAATACATACTTATATTGCATGTAACACTTCTGTGTCCATCTACTATGGGCCTAAATTCCAAATTATCAAGGCCTTTATGTATTTTTGGTATTCCGAAGATACCACTGATGACTGGATGTTTGTTTCTAAAAATCATATTCTTTTTCAGTGATACCCCCTTGGTATAACATGTCTTCTAACATTATTTCTATTCTTTTATAAGCTATATGCACTTGATTTCTACTTATTTCTACATATGTATTGCTCATTAACATGTTAGTCATATATAAGCTATAATCATTATAGTCCAATATGACTATACCATTACCTTTATCAGGCCTCATAATTCTTAATTTTGGATCATTTTTTATATCTTTAAGTAGTTGTTTTTCAATTGTTGTGATATTAACATGTTTATTATATTTGTATTTCTTATAAAATGTTCTCATATCATATTCACTTCTCCTTTCGAAATACATGATTTCATTATTCATGGGTGGATTGAATAGACTTGGTTTCGTGAACGTCCTATCTACCCCAGTTTGGCTTTCAATACTATTGTTAAAATATACTTTTAGATTTAATTTTCTTGAAAATAACTTTAAGTCTAGTATAGATTCTACCATGTTGCCTTTTATACATGGGACATAACTAAGTCCTTTTGAAAATAAGTCACCATGTGCTGCTGTTATGTCCTTGGAAGAATAATTATATATTTTGTAATCTTGCTTTGTATTCATTATAACATGTGGATTGCTTAAAAAATGCTCATTGTGTTCTACTACTAAGTCTATATTTGAACATGCTTCTGTATTAACATCCTGTGGTTGCATACTATTGTCACTCTTAATTATATATTTATCTGGATTGTGATCTATATAGAAATTGACTGAATAGCTTTGATCACTTGAACATTCTGATACATACACTTCTCCATTTTTATCTCTTTCGTTATACACATTATTGCTTATCCCATCTTCATTATATTGATATGTACTTAATTCTAATAACATTCTATCATGCTCAATATCATTATTATCTTGAAGCAGTTGAATGTTTGAATAACAATTATTGTCATTGTCATGCATACTACTGTTATCATTTATCATATACATTTCAGGTATATAAACATCGGAAGAAGTCGTGGATATGATGTAATTGTCCTTTTTACAAGGAAACATAACATTGAAGTTTGTGCGAGGCTTACTCACGATATAGTGGTGATGTTCCGGACCTACCAATGGAGAAAGTACATGAGGTCCTAAAGTGAGAACCAAATCTGTCTGTGCTTCGCTATTCCACCAGTTGTGTGATTTACATTCTCCGTTTTTTGCCCACAGTAAGTCCCAAAAAAGTCTGTTTAGGTCTAGTGCCTGTTTTATGAAATTCTTGCTGGTTATTCGCTTCATTATGGTTCCTCAAACGATCCGAGCTTGCCTTCTTCCGTATTCTCCTCGCCTTCATTACAGGTGTTGTCGTCATCACCCTCGAGCGGCGGATTGACGTCATCAACTGTGGCCAAATGTTGCTGTGTTTGAGCGTTGCTATGGTTTCTACTATTGGAATTACGCGATTTAGGATATGTTTGTTGTTGTGCATATCTTTGAAGATCCCGTTGAATTTTGTGACATTTCTTCCGAAAAATATTGTCACAGCATGTGGTTACATCTGAAATAATGTGTGTGTACTGGTCGTAAACATGCTCAAATAAAAGGTCTTTAGATATATTGCCGTTTAGTTCTTCTAGTTGAATAATTAATTCTGAAATTTTAATGTCATTATATTTAACTATGATTTCCATCAATCGGATGCCACAGTTGTCGAAAATGCATGTAAATCGTGAAGCATATTCCCATTTTGTTCACAGCCGTTTGGATACCTCCAAAGCCGTAAACCTTTGGGAATAATTCCCAATTCGATGTTCCGCACCAAATAGCTATTTTCTAATTGTGTCCGTTTTAGTTTTAAACAGTTTTTTCTCAAATATTTTAAGCATGTCCTGCATAGGTTGCATATTTTGTATGGCTTCTACTGTTGTGGTTTGTTTAGTAGAACCATTTGAAAAATTATACTTGCTATTTTTCCTGCTGCTTACATCTTTGACAGTTTGTTCTTTATTGCCATATTCAAAATTACCTTGCATCGTGGAATTAGGTGGCGTTGGTTGTGTCAATGGGAACCCCAAACTGTCCCCTATTTGCGTGGAATTCACCGTTTCTTTAGTAAGCAATTTCTGTATAAGAACCGAATGTTCTTGTAATGTTTCTTGAATATGCTGTAACATACTCCCGACATCTACCGGAACACTCTCGCTCGCCATAAAACCAGTAACCAAAACTTAACTGCAACTTGTTGTAGAAAGCAAGGTGAGACCGATGCCAATGAGGAGATGATAACAGGCTCAAAAACAAAACTTTCAGGTACCACCCAACTCCAAAAAGCCACAACACGAACTCTGTACCGAACACTGCTTTATTGACCTAGGTTTCGTCCTTCCGAACTTCTTCAGAATACATGCTGTCATTGCAACTCACTCATTTTATACATTATTTATTATTCAATAATCACTCAATTAATAGCCTAATTTCCCGCCATAAATTCTTAAAAAGGAAATGGCATTTTTAAAAATTGGTCATTTTTAAATATAAAACATATTCATTCATCTCTAACTCATATAAACATGTACCAAAATAATTATGCATTAATACACTTAAAAACTACTAATAAAGTATCCAAAAGATCTATTTGTTAATTTCATAAAAATACTTATTTTTGTAAATACATATAAAGAATCATGATTGTTAATTAATTTATCTAATATGTATTGATAATACTTTATACCTGTACAATTGTAAATATACTAAACTGGAACCTATTTATTGTATAATGTTCCGTGTGAATATTTTTTTTATGTACAATTATGTATATAAAATAAAATTTAATATAAAAATGTACTACTAGTGTGCATGAATACAACCAATATACCCGTTCATATTACAATGGGATGTATAATATACAATTCTTATTTAAATGCAATTGATGTATATATATTGTTGTGTACGTATAGTATGCAATCTAATGGTTGTTAAATCAATTGTGTTAGTGTATTATACCATAAATTATTCTAATCTATAAATTGATCATATTGTATTTATAACTAATGAAAATGATTATAATATAATATTGTATATGATAACGTGTATCACTTATTGTATATTCTATTCAGTTTTAATAATGGCATGATGGTCATATATTCATTTAAACCCGGAGGTATACATGAATTAAGTTGTATTTGCCATTTGAGTTCTTCCATATCCAAGTGATACACAGTTATCCTTCCTTGTAAATCCTGTTTTATTTGATTTACAACCATAAATTTGAATTTATGATCATTATATTCTGTAATATGTCTTGCTAAAGCGTTACTATTTTTGTGATGCTGTATATCTAATAAATGTTCTTTAATTCGTTCTCTAAATTTCCTCTTTGTTTTTCCCACGTAAAAGGCTTTACATTGCTGACACAAAGCTATATATACTAGATTTATTGTATGACAATTATAATGTCCATTTAGCCTAATATTACATTCATTGATCCTAATATTAGTACCTGTTTCATAAATATAACTACATGTACTACATGTCCCACATCTAAAGTTTCCTTCTTTTGCACTTGTGTATTTTTCAATATTTCTTTTGCTTTCTAATATATTTTTGAAAGAAGGACTCTTCTTGTATACGAATTTTATTGATCCGTTGAATGTTTGTCTCCCGATTTTATCATTGACAAAGAATTCCCAGTTTCTCTTAATAATATGTTCTATATCTTTGGAACAATCGTCAAATTTGATAATATATAATGGGATATTATTATAACCATGTTTATCCATTGTATGTTCATTATCGGTTAATATTTTGTTAAACGAACCTGTTTTTAAAATTGCCGTATATGTTCCATTTTTTCTTTTGTTTGTTACTTCATTAAATATTTCAACACAAAATTGTTCTGGGTATCCCCTATTCATGAATAATTGCATAATATATTTCATTTCTTCTATAAAATCTACTTCTTCGCTGACCATCCTGGCTGCCCTGACCATCTGCCCCTTAACTATGGCTTTTTTCTGATGGCCAGGGTGCCAGCTTTCATAGTGCAAGTACGCATTTGAAAAAGTAGGTTTTCTATGTATTTGTGTTTTCAAAATATTTGTTTCTTTGTCATGTGTTATATCTACATCCAAATAATTAATTTTATTTTCTTGGACATTATAAGTAAATTTCAAAAATTTTACTGTATTATTGATATATTCAAGAATTTTCCAATGTATTTTTATTTTTATTTTTATCTTGATCCCATATGATGAAAATGTCATCCAAATATCTGGTATACATTATAAGATGGTCACGAAACTCTGTTGTAAATAAATAGTTATGTTCCCAATAACTCATTATTAAATTTGCATACATGGGGGCACAAGGTGCCCCCATGGCTACCCCACTTATTTGTTGGAAATAACTACCTTCAAAAAATATATAATTATTGTTTAGTACTATTTCCATTAGATTTATTAATATATTAATTTGATCTTGTTCATAAAGTTTAAATCAAAATAATTGTTCTTCCAGCAATAAAAGGCCTACATCATGAGGAATTGTGGTAAATAAATTTACAACATCTATTGTAATGAAAACATATTCTCTCTTCATGGTTATTTTGTTAAGTCTACTCAGGAAATCCCATGAATCTCTAGTTATATAACTGAAACATTTCATACTTTCCTTAAAAAAATGATCCAAATACATACTTATATTGCATGTAACACTTCTGTGTCCATCTACTATGGGCCTAAATTCCAAATTATCAAGGCCTTTATGTATTTTTGGTATTCCGAAGATACCACTGATGACTGGATGTTTGTTTCGCAAAAAATCATATTCTTTTTCAGTGATACCCCCTTGGTATAACATGTCTTCTAACATTATTTCTATTCTTTTATAAGCTATATGCACTTGATTTCTACTTATTTCTACATATGTATTGCTCATTAACATGTTAGTCATATATAAGCTATAATCATTATAGTCCAATATGACTATACCATTACCTTTATCAGGCCTCATAATTCTTAATTTTGGATCATTTTTTATATCTTTAAGTAGTTGTTTTTCAATTGTTGTGATATTAACATGTTTATTATATTTGTATTTCTTATAAAATGTTCTCATATCATATTCACTTCTCCTTTCGAAATACATGATTTCATTATTCATGGGTGGATTGAATAGACTTGGTTTCGTGAACGTCCTATCTACCCCAGTTTGGCTTTCAATACTATTGTTAAAATATACTTTTAGATTTAATTTTCTTGAAAATAACTTTAAGTCTAGTATAGATTCTACCATGTTGCCTTTTATACATGGGACATAACTAAGTCCTTTTGAAAATAAGTCACCATGTGCTGCTGTTATGTCCTTGGAAGAATAATTATATATTTTGTAATCTTGCTTTGTATTCATTATAACATGTGGATTGCTTAAAAAATGCTCATTGTGTTCTACTACTAAGTCTATATTTGAACATGCTTCTGTATTAACATCCTGTGGTTGCATACTATTGTCACTCTTAATTATATATTTATCTGGATTGTGATCTATATAGAAATTGACTGAATAGCTTTGATCACTTGAACATTCTGATACATACACTTCTCCATTTTATCTCTTTCGTTATACACATTATTGCTTATCCCATCTTCATTATATTGATATGTACTTAATTCTAATAACATTCTATCATGCTCAATATCATTATTATCTTGAAGCAGTTGAATGTTTGAATAACAATTATTGTCATTGTCATGCATACTACTGTTATCATTTATCATATACATTTCAGGTATATAAACATCGGAAGAAGTCGTGGATATGATGTAATTGTCCTTTTTACAAGGAAACATAACATTGAAGTTTGTGCGAGGCTTACTCACGATATAGTGGTGATGTTCCGGACCTACCAATGGAGAAAGTACATGAGGTCCTAAAGTGAGAACCAAATCTGTCTGTGCTTCCGCTATTCCACCAGTTGTGTGATTTACATTCTCCGTTTTTTGCCCACAGTAAGTCCCAAAAAAGTCTGTTTAGGTCTAGTGCCTGTTTTATGAAATTCTTGCTGGTTATTCGCTTCATTATGGTTCCTCAAACGATCCGAACGCCTTACGCCTTCTTCCGTATTCTCCTCGCCTTCATTACAGGTGTTGTCGTCATCACCCTCGAACGGCGGATTGACGTCATCAACTGTGGCCAAATGTTGCTGTGTTTGAGCGTTGCTATGGTTTCTACTATTGGAATTACGCGATTTAGGATATGTTTGTTGTTGTGCATATCTTTGAAGATCCCGTTGAATTTTGTGACATTTCTTCCGAAAAATATTGTCACAGCATGTGGTTACATCTGAAATAATGTGTGTGTACTGGTCGTAAACATGCTCAAATAAAAGGTCTTTAGATATATTGCCGTTTAGTTCTTCTAGTTGAATAATTAATTCTGAAATTTTAATGTCATTATATTTAACTATGATTTCCATCAATCGGATGCCACAATTGTCGAAAAATGCATGTAAATCGTGAAGCATATTCCCATTTTGTTCACAGCCGTTTGGATACCTCCAAAGCCGTAAACCTTTGGGAATAATTCCCAATTCGATGTTCCGCACCAAATAGCTATTTTCTAATTGTGTCCGTTTTAGTTTAAACAGTTTTTTCTCAAATATTTTAAGCATGTCCTGCATAGGTTGCATATTTTGTATGGCTTCTACTGTTGTGGTTTGTTTAGTAGAACCATTTGAAAAATTATACTTGCTATTTTTCCTGCTGCTTACATCTTTGACAGTTTGTTCTTTATTGCCATATTCAAAATTACCTTGCATCATGGAATTAGGTGGCGTTGGTTGTGTCAATGGGAACCCCAAACTGTCCCCTATTTGCGTGGAATTCACCGTTTCTTTAGTAAGCAATTTCTGTATAAGAACCGAATGTTCTTGTAATGTTTCTTGAATATGCTGTAACATACTCCCGACATCTACCGGAACACTCTCGCTCGCCATAAAACCAGTAACCAAAACTTAACTGCAACTTGTTGTAGAAAGCAAGGTGAGACCGATGCCAATGAGGAGATGATAACAGGCTCAAAAACAAAACTTTCAGGTACCACCCAACTCCAAAAAGCCACAACACGAACTCTGTACCGAACACTGCTTTATTGACCTAGGTTTCGTCCTTCCGAACTTCTTCAGAATACATGCTGTCATTGCAACTCACTCATTTTATACATTATTTATTATTCAATAATCACTCAATTAATAGCCTAATTTCCCGCCATAAATTCTTAAAAAGGAAATGGCATTTTTAAAAATTGGTCATTTTTAAATATAAAACATATTCATTCATCTCTAACTCATATAAACATGTACCAAAATAATTATGCATTAATACACTTAAAAACTACTAATAAAGTATCCAAAAGATCTATTTGTTAATTTCATAAAAATACTTATTTTTGTAAATACATATAAAGAATCATGATTGTTAATTAATTTATCTAATATGTATTGATAATACTTTATACCTGTACAATTGTAAATATACTAAACTGGAACCTATTTATTGTATAATGTTCCGTGTGAATATTTTTTTTTATGTACAATTATGTATATAAAATAAAATTTTATATAAAAATGTACTACTAGTGTGCATGAATACAACCAATATACCCGTTCATATTACAATGGGATGTATAATATACAATTCTTATTTAAATGCAATTGATGTATATATATTGTTGTGTACGTATAGTATGCAATCTAATGGTTGTTAAATCAATTGTGTTAGTGTATTATACCATAAATTATTCTAATCTATAAATTGATCATATTGTATTATGTATCACCGTGGATTATGTATTGTAACCACTCCCACCCATATTATGTATTGCCAACATTATAAGCTGCTGACAGGTGCCCAAACACCTGTGTCTGCAAACACAGGTAAAATGTATAAAATGGACAAACTCTGTCCATGTGCTTTGTCTGACATTTGAACATGGTTAGGGCAGTACCGTTCACCAGGCGGACAAGCCTAAACCCAGATCACCACATGAACACTCTGACAATTAAAGACTTGTATGTGTCAGGACTATAAGCCTTGGTGTTCTGAATATCCCTGCAGTGATTAAATATGCAGCTTTGGTCCAGAGCAGTAGGGAATAGGGAATGTATAATATGTAGTACCGCATTTTTCACAGCAGGAGAATGGATGCCTGTGTCGTAAGTGAAGCGGTGAGGCATATGTTAATGTAGCTATGTACTATGGGTATGCATATAAATGAGTCAGAACACCAAAAGTATAGTGGTTACAGCATCCGGACAACGTGAATGCAGTCCCGGTTCAAATACGACTATAGCACATATAATGTTAAAGTGTAATGAATGCGTCTGTGCTGTACAGACATTTAAATATGTAAAGGTGAACGTGTGTTTCGCATATGTCCGTTAACCGGATTACAGATATTTTACTGGTACTGTCACAAGTAATAAAGCCCACATAAGCACAAAGACTTAGTAAACATAGGTAACCCACAATAAGGATATGCAAGTGCGCCTGCTCGTAACCCACAATAAGGAAATGCAAGTGCGCCTGTGAGTGTGTAATCCGCTCACAGCATAGCAAATGAATGCTGTTTTCTACACATAATGTCTATATGTGGATATATACATTTGTGTATAGATATATATCCACAGACTTAAACTAAATAAATATATGAAATAAAGACTATACAGACATATATATATATATATATATATATATATATATATATATATACACACACACACATATATATATATATATATATATATATATATATATATATATATATATATATATATATATATATACAAACACATACAACATTAATTGATATATACATAACAAACATATAAACAAATGTCCTCATAGATATAACACATGTACATAAATAGGTTACATCATAGCTAGTATGGATAGATATACAGACATGCAATTAAGGTAAATACACTGCTGCTTTCAAAACTATTGCCCGGAAAGTACCAGTGTGCCAGATCTGCAAGTCCTACTCTTTAAACATGGATATAGGTGTCCTTTGCAGGACCCCATAAATTGTGACTCTATACAAGCACCGTCCTGTAATGATTGCTGCAAAGAAGTGTCATCCGCAACTACAATATAGCTGTACATGCAACAGTAGCTTGTGCAAGTGTAATAAAACATGGGTGGACAGAATGTATGACATATGTCCCGATACACGGAGATTGGATAGTGCCTAGAAGTGTCTTCATACTTTATTATCACTCACATTAAATATGTGTTATGACTACTGTGGAGGGGTGTCAGGTCTGGGAATCATGGGTATGCAATAATGGGCCTAGGTGCCTAGGTGTTGTTTGGCACAGATTTATGAGGTCCGACCCATGGGAGTGATTAATATTCCTATGTGGGTATAGCAGACGCCTATATCTTCCAAAAATGAAGAACCCATCTACTGGATATTGTGTAAACTATTGGGGGAAGACAAAGGGACTTATATCAGTGTCTTGTAAGCGATTATCATGGACGTACATGCGTACGACTAAGATGGTAACCATACCTCTCAACCCTTCAGAATAAGACATCTGGACAAAGGCATTTTAAAATAAGTACAAATAGGGAATATTTCAAATATTCCTCTTACAAAGTCAGAACGTTGATAGAATAATGGATCTTTCATTAGTATGAATGTTTTGAGGGTTATTAATTATAAACTACTAATGTCTGTCATTATTGTCTAACCCCACAGTCCCTAATGACTTGCCACTAAATTACCAGAAAGGCACAATATTATTAAAAAAGGAACAAAATTATAAGTCTAAGTTCAGGACATTTACCCAAAATGTGTACAGTTGAGAGGTATGAAGGTAACCCTGACCTAAATAAATGTACAGAACTAGTGAGATTAGGTGGACAGGTGTGAAGAAAGACGTGATGACAAATGACAAAACATGTATAAGTCAAAAGCATGTACCTCGATAAATGTGATGAATACTTATGCCCTGTGATAGTCAATGTGGAAGGTTAATAGAAACAGCATAAATGTGTCCCTCAGGGTGTTATGCAGTGTCCCCGATACAGTGTTCAGTCTCCCACACTCGCATGTGAGTTCTGCCACTGACGGAAAGCGCAAATACTGGCGAACACATAAGTCAGATGATAGCAGAATATGCTTTGATTAGCACCTGTTGGCTTTTGTGAGGAACACAACACTCTGGGCGGGTGTGTCCTACAAAAGGAATGTAATGGCATCTGGCCTGTGATTTCTTCATATATTGTGTGTAGTGGTGTAATAAAATGACATATCTTGTATCAGAAACAGATACATGTTATAAGAAACAATATTATCGACTATATTACTACAAGACAAATCTGAAGGTATGAAAAGCGCTGAAGTAGTCAATTTAGTATTGACCGCAGGTATGTGTTGACTTGTCAAATGTCACAGCTGTACATATAGTTCCTATAGGGCTGTCACCTCTACAAATGATGAAAGTGGGAGCTGCTCTGTAGAAATGACAGACGTAGCAGGTCAAAACATACCTACAGCCATGCTTACTCCACAAATAGACATATTAACACACAGCAAAGCTTAGGCCAGGATTCACGAAGCCTTGGCCGGTGTGTACAAGTAGAGTAAGAGTAGAGCAAGGCAAGATGTCTGCCGAGCTATTCAACAATATCCTGTAGGAGCGTGTAACACAGCCCCTAAAATGAACGTTGCACGGACAATGTTAGGATATGCAAATTACCCCATTTGTAGGTGAAAGCTATGCAAATGATGTACAATTTGCAATACATGAAACAGTAAGCTGTCCGTGCAAGAGTAGAGTTATGTGCAGAGATGTACACGGATGTTAACCGAGTAACGTTCTGCAAGTAGCTAAATGGAGCAATGTCATCTGCAAATAAAGGATTGATTTAGTTGAAGAAGCATGCCAATGGCCAAATATAAGGCCAGTGGCATGTTTTTCCATTGGAAATTAATAAAACTCTAGTTGTCCTCCCCCGATCTCCGGTGTTTAAGCATAGCGCATCGGCGAGAATATGTGCTGCGTGTACAAAGCAAGACAAATATGTAAAATATACATACAAATTGTAATGTCAGTTAAAAGTTAGTTCACCATGCAGGTGAATGGCAAGCTGAAGACAACATGGCTACTGAGTAGTAGTTGCTATGTGTGGAAGCGCACTCTCAGAGATGTAACCAAGCATTAGTAGGCAATCCTATGCAATTGAGGCTGAGGATAGTGAAGCACAATTTGTATTGCCATATGGGCCAAGCCTCTACAGTGTAAGAGTAGGTTAAGGGGACTATCAGCGTAAAAGATAGGTGACATCATGAGTGTGTATGTATAAAACACTGTAATCTTATTGGAGCAGTGTGTCACATGTTTGCGTCAGTGACTCATCAGTGGAAGAGGCGTGTTATGATTTATCCTAGGTAAAGTCAGGAAACTGATGGTGTACACCATGGATATCACTGAAGTTACTTGCAAACCTGCTGAAGTGCGTTTGCGCCCGTGCGCGCCTGTAAGCCCGAGTAAGCATGTGTGCATGCGTGTCTGCGCGTGTGAACGTGTTGAAGAATGGGTAAGCTAGTGTAAGATTGTTGAAGCCCGTGTAATGTCGTGTAAGCCAGTGTAAGTGTTTGTACGCATGTATAAGCCTGTGTGCGTACGTGGAAGCGGATGTGCACTTCACTGTGCTCCTATGCGCAGCGCCGCTCACTGTGGACACAGACAGTGAAAAGGAAGGTAAACAAATAGCAGTAAGTTAACCAAGGAGAACTACCACAGCTAGCGGGTGAAAGCAATCAGACTGAGTATATTACACAGCCAGTACAGTAGGCCAGCACAGCATAGCACGTACAACTCTACGAACAGCATTCCACCATGTTTTCTCAGACACACTGCAACACTGTAGTATACTAAGAGAAGTGAAAACTGTAAAAGCTTAACTGAGACAACATAATGTTAGGGGCTGCCATTGCTATTATACATCAACATATGCAACATGTGGAGGGTTGTGCCAATGTGAATGCTGCTCAGCAACACACAGTGAGTAGATGGAGAAGAGTGTGCAGGCACAGGGTAACCTACCATGGGTTACATGAGCGGGAGACAGTAGAGCACTATAGAGTGGACAGCGACCTCCTGCAGAAGATTGTGGAGCTGTGCGGGCCATGTCTCACACACAGAACCAACAGAGGGAAACCTGTCCCAGTGGAAACCAAGGTATGTGTTGCCATAAGGATACCAGCATCAGGTACCTTCCAGAGATCAACTGGTGATATGATGTGGATTTCACAAACATCATCATCCAGGGTAATGCACCAGTTCATGAATGCCATGTCAGCACATGTCAGTGATCATGTATATATCCCCAATTCCCGTGAGGTATTGGGCAGCAATATGTGTCTTTTCCACACAATAGTGGAATACCCTGAGTACTGTGTGCAATACACTGCATGCACATATGCATCAAAGCACCAGCCAGTGAGTGTGGTAGGGCCTACATCATCCACAAGGGCTTCCCCTCCATGAAGTGGCGGTTTGTGTGTGATGGCCAGCCCATAATACTGAATGTGTGTGCTGGATGGCCTGGAAGCTGCAATGCTTCCTATATGTGGCATTTGACGCAGCTGTACAAAACATTTGGCAATGGGGACAACACTCATGGTCACCTAGTGGGGGATGCTGGATGTGCAATTCAACTGTGGCTGATGACACACATCAGAAATGCACACACACATGAACAGGAATGCCATAATGAGGCACACACACAAACAGAAACTTTAATCTAACATGTGTTTGTGTCGCTCAAGTCACAGTTCTGGTGCCTGGACACATCTGGTGGAGCATTAAAGCACTTGTCAACTACATGTACCAGAATTGTCTGTGGCCTAGGTCATCTGTGTCACACACACACACACACACACACACACACACACACACACACACACACACACACACACACCAGTTTATATACATAGTGTGAGTGACTGCTCATGTATGTGTATTACTGAAGAACAGTTCAAACACAGCAAAGTCTGTCAATAATGAACATTCATCATAGTTGTACAACCACCTTGGAGGATATGCATGCAGAACTCTAATTGCTTATGTGATACAGTGATGTACTTCAAAATACCATTGTAAATGCAAATATCAAATGACAAATGACATAGCACTTGTCTATATGTACACATTGTTACCCATTATACATATTGAGGTGTAATACCTATGTGTTACTGTTGGTATAGTATGTGTAGTAAATGTGGATAACTAACTCTTTTTAGCCTTATAGGTTTACAGCATGGGTTGGATAACACATATCTGTCTATATAATACCCTTGTGTAGAATAACTGTGTCATGTGCAGAATGCATTGTAGGCCACATTATGAATTCCCAGATGTGGGCAGGAATATCCCTATTGTCTTTGCTTGTAACTAACATGGCTATATGTCAAACAGTAATGGTCCCAGCAATGTGTGGCGGTCAATACCAGTGCGTACTGGTATAGTATAGTACATGTACGATCCACATGCTACTGTGTGTCCTACATGTGTGGGTCAGTTGTGAAGATATCATATAACAATTGGTTATTCAGACTGTTGAGGTTGTATCTACTATCATAATGCCAAACAATCACAGATAGTAACAGTATCACCCACAGCACTGTGTAAAACCATAGCAATCACACATGTGTAGACAAGTACAACAATATGTGAAGTATAATGCATACTGGCCACCAATAGAAACTATGAAGTGTTAACAGTGTGTAATACAGGGCATGTCACCATTCCAATGTGTCCATTATACATGTACATGCAGACAGTGCACCTTCACCATGTTCACATATAAATACATGCAAATCTGTACTACACACATCACACACGTACTGCACACTCTGAAACACATGCTGCCAATACTACACACGTCAGTCAAATGACACATGGATGGATAATACATCTTCAGAATTAACAGTGCTGTACACTATACTACATTGATGATCATAGCTGTAATGCATCATGCCTGCTTACATACACCTAGAAGGAAATCACACTTTGTGTTAACAACATTTTAACATTATTACAGTGCTATGAAGCCACCCTGTGCATCAGCACCATGTTAGTCTGTACCTGCATCAATGTTACATATTACAAGAGGTGGCACAGGTGTCATCATATGCACATGGTATGTAGTTTTTTTTTTTCCAGAGCCTGCCATTGAGCCATTCAATCAACATGTATGTATCTGTGTGTGTGAGGGACAACAGGTTTTGCATGGCCCAATGTTGATGCAATGTGTGTGTGTATGTGTTAACCCTAGCTGTTTGTTTTATGTTTGTGTCTGCATGTACACAGTTTCAGCATGTGTCAGCCATATACTGGAGGTTGTGGGACAGTCACAGACTCTACCTGCCAGGCTGTACAGATCACCATCTCTGGCCATGGACACCCCTCCATGCATTCAACAATATTCCAGTCCTGCACCTGGCAATGTATACACATACATTCTTGGGATCTGTATCACAACCTGTGGATAAACGGGTGTCAGTAATGTTAACCTCATCTGCATAGTATTGTCATTTAATACATAGTTATATGAGCCATACTCATCCTCCAAAGTAATAACCACTGCTGACTGTTGCTGAGATGTGCACATGACCGTTTAAAGGTGCTGTACTATCATTGTGTTCAATGTCCCTTGTAATACCCAGCAACAAAATAACTGGTCACTACACAACTATAACCCGGGATTACTATAGCACACAGTATGTGCACTATCACAGAGCCATAGCAGATTTAGATACATCCAAGGTGATCATGTACAGATAATGCAGCACATTCAATAGTGCTAATATCCACATACATATTACACACACATATATATATATATATATATATATATATATATATATATATATATATATATACATACACACACACACACACACACACACACACACACACACACACACACACACACACACACAATTGGCAGGGTTGGGATTAGAACACAGACCTAACTACCTTATCACACTACAGCATTACGCATTTACAGAATGCGCTACTGACATTACTGAACACAGCACTCCCACAGGCATACTTCTAGGTGGGTGACATCATCTGCAAAGGCAAAGACGCCGATAGGGAATGTATGTGTTGTGAGGCATCTAAAAGCATAACTATGTCCCCAGGCTGCTGGAAACACACACACACACACTTGTCTGGGCTAGGAGTTGAACATACACCTAACTACCTTATCACACTACAGCATTACGCATTTACAGAACGCGCTTCCGAAATTACTGAACACAGCACTCCCAGAGGAATACTTCTAGGTGGGTGACATCATCCACAAAGACAAAGATGCCGACATGGAATGTATGTGTTGTGAGGCATCTAAAAGCATTACTGTGTCCCCAGGCAGCTGGAAACACACACACACACATACACACACACACACAATTGGCAGGGCTGGGAGTTGAACATGCACCTAACTACCTTATCATATTACAGCATTACACATTTACAGAACGCACTACCGAGATTACTGAACACAGCACTCCCAGAGGCATTTTTATAGGTAGGTGACATCATCCGCAAAGGCAAAGACGCTGATAGGGAATGTATGTGTTGTGAGGCATCTAAAAGCATTACTGTGTCCCCAGGCAGCTGGAAACACACACACACACACACACACACACACACACACACAATTGGGAGGGGCAGGGAGTTGAACATACACCTAACTACCTTATCACACTACAGCATTAAGCATTTACAGAACGCGCTACTGAGATTACTAAACACAGCACTCCCAGAGGCATACTTCTAGGTGGGTGACATCATCCGCAAAAGCAAAGACGCCGATAGGGAATGTATGTGTTGTGAGGCATCTAAAAGCATAACTGTGTCCCCAGGCTGCTGGAAACACACACACACACACACTTGTCTGGGCTAGGAGTTGAACATACACCTAACTACCTTATCACACTACAGCATTACGCATTTACAGAACGTGCTTCCGAAATTACTGAACACAGCACTCCCAGAGGCATACTTCTAGGTGGGTGACATCATCTGCAAAGACAAAGATGCCGACAGGGAATGTATGTGTTGTGAGGCATCTAAAAGCATTACTGTGTCCCCAGGCAGCTGGAAACACACACACACACACACACAATTGGCAGGGCTGGGAGTTGAACATGCACCTAACTACCTTATCACACTACAGCACTACACATTTACAGAACGCACTACCGAGATTACTGAACACAGCACTCCCAGAGGCATTTTTATAGGTAGGTGACATCATCCGCAAAGGCAAAGATGCCGATAGGGAATGTATGTGTTGTGAGGCATCTAAAAGCATTACTGTGTCCCCAGGCAGCTGGAAACACACACACACACACTTGTCTGGGCTAGGAGTTGAACATACACCTAACTACCTTATCACACTACAGCATTATGCATTTACAGAACGCGCTACTGAGATTACTAAACACAGCACTCCCAGAGGCATACTTCTAGGTGGGTGACATCATCCGCAAAAGCAAAGACGCCGATAGGGAATGTATGTGTAGGGAGGCATCTAAAAGCATTACTGTGTCCGCAGGCAGCTGGAAACACACACACACATACACACACACACACACACACACACACACACACACACACACACACACACACACACACACACACACACACACAATTGGCAGTGCTTGGAGTTGAACATACACCTAACTACCTTATCACACTACAGCATTACGCATTTACAGAACGCGCTACCGAGATTACTGAACACAGCACTCCCAGAGGCATACTTCTAGGTGGGTGACATCATCCGCAAAGGCAAAGATGCCGATAGGGAATGTATGTGTTGTGAGGCATCTAAAAGCATTACTGTGTCCCCAGGCAGCTGGAAACACACACACACACACACACACACACACACACACACACACACAACTGGCAGGGCTGGGAGTTGAACATACACCTAACTACCTTATCACACTACAGCATTATGCATTTACAGAACGCACTACTGAGATTACTGAACACAGCACTCCCAGAGGCAAACTTCTAGGTGGGTGACATCATCCATATAAAGGCAAAAGGCCGATAGGGAATGTTTAGAGAGTGAGCAGTCTGAAAGCATATTACTGTCCCAAGGTAGACGTAGACAAACACATGGCAGTGCTGTGATCGGGGCAACTAAATATCTACGGAGCACTACAACACTACATAGATACGGGACGCGCCACAGACAATACACCCTTCAAGACAGCAACCAGTGTGTTCAATGTAGGCATCCATCGTGACATTGAAAATGGACATCTGTTGCCTGGATAACCACCATGGCTATACAGGATGTCAATGGCCATGCCCACACACTTAGTATCATAAGTCTGTTTGGAATGTACTGTGTGTCCATCTACACAATGGCGTACTGGGCATGCTCACACACTTAGCAGTTGCAAAGGGCCGTCTGGCATGCACATGGATTCTAATCATGGAAGTGCGCAGTTTGGAATGTACTGTGTGTCCATCTACACAACGGCGTACTGGGCATGCTCACACACTTAGCAGTTGCAAAGGGCCATCTTGCATGCACATGGATTCTAATCATGGAAGTGCACAGTTTGGAATGTACTGTGTGTCCATCTACACAACGGCGTACTGGGCATGCTCACACACTTAGCAGTTGCAAAGGGCCGTCTGGCATGCACACGGATTCTAATCATGGAAGTGCGCAGTTTGGAATGTACTGTGTGTCCATCTACACAACGGCATACTGGGCATGGTCACACACTTAGCAGTTGCAAAGGCCGTCTTGCATGCACACGGATTCTAAACACAGAACGGCACAGTATGGTATTACTGTCCCCACCTACATGAAGGCCACTCACATGTATTGACCAGTACACACTCAGGAGCTATCACAGTTCTCTCAGGTGTAGATCACAGAGGTACACACCACAATCTACAATGTAGCCGTCGCACATCACCATGTCATTGGACCAGCAATACACAGCCATACATTAACACAACACTGTGTGACTCATGACCAGTAGACTGTACATAGATCTACAGCAACTGTGCAGACTACACAAGTACC
This sequence comes from Protopterus annectens, assembly GCF_019279795.1. Lineage (NCBI taxonomy): Eukaryota > Metazoa > Chordata > Ceratodontiformes > Protopteridae > Protopterus > Protopterus annectens. The sequence continues at coordinate 577,246,639 of NC_056744.1, read as the reverse complement.
GACAGGGTTCCATCATGTGTTATGCATTGCAATGATACCACTGTACATAACCAGGTCGACTCTACACATACCAGGGGCTTTGGGTCTTACACAGCTGTGACAGATGACTGTCGCTCTACACCAACGAACACACATGTTTGGCTATGTCATACATGTAATTGCAGTGGATATGTGCATGGACCAAGCAGACTACACATATGTACATAGCATAGCTTTTGCTGTCCTCTGTGCAGACAAGTGGCTACAGCAATCATACGCACACAAATGGAAGGTGGGTCCATGGCTGTTGAATGCTAACAGTACATGAGGTAGCAATGCTGACCGAGGACACAGCCCCTCTGTACTAGTTACCCATGACACCCATCATATCATACAACAGTCCATGTGTTATGTATGTCAACACACATCCACCAATTGCAATACATACAAACATGGCTACATGTCAGGCATGTAGGACCAGCACACATGTACAATCTGTAGTGTGCATGCAGCTACCATGCATATACAGTAGCTGATGTAAGTAACTCATCTGTGCCTAACTACAACATGCAGCTGCAATGCAGCCCCATCATTGACACTTGTATATGGTGACATACTGACAGTACGGTAGGATGTACAGCAGGTATGGATGGATGTGTGTACATAAAGTGGTGATGCACCTGTGTAGATGGATATTTGCCAGGGATGGCTCACAGGTGTGTCACACTCCATCCAACCATGACATGTGCAAACAGTATGCTATGTTACCGTTACTTGACGGTGGAGACATAACACCTACACAGCGGTCATGTGTTACCCACAGTACGCCACTTGACACCTGTAAGACTTACATCCTCCCATGTGCATATAGCGGCACAATTGCCTGAGGTAGCGTTGGTACACATAATGCGGCCAATACTGCTGCATGTCTGTCGGATGTATCATCATATAGCAGGTGTATCATTCATAGTACTGCCATGTGTGTTTGCTTGGGTGACCATATATGCCACATATGGTGTGGAATACAACCCAATTGTCACACACCCCTGTACACTGTAGTAGAGATCTGTACATACTGCAGTGTGGAAAGCATGATGTAGGCAGGTGTGGTGTGTGTATCACACACATCAGCTATCAAAATGTGTACGACATTTGTGGTCTCCACAGTGTCTGTGTGTGTGTGTGTGTGTGTGTGTGTGTGTGTGTGTGTGTGTGTGTGTGTGTGTGTGTGTGTGTGTGTATGTAGGTATGTATGGCTGTCTGGTGCATGGAATGAGGGTGTATGCTACCATACAGAACACACAGGATCCCTCACCCCTCATGGTGATGCAGTCAACTACCCTGTTGATGCCATCGGTCTCAGCTGCACTGGCTACCTGTACATGTTCTTTCTCTGTGTCACATTGTGTGGGTGCACAGTACTGTGAGGGTGATGACCACATAGGCAAGGGTCCTCACCTCAACAGTATGGGGTGTGCGTTACCCCATTAGTGTGAGCATGTTCCTGTAATGTGACAGGGTATTACTGCTACACAGTGAGGCCTCATGCTATCAAGTGGCCTCTAACATTATCATTGGCCAGACCGCTGTGTACAACCCCTGCACCATGTCAACATACCTGTAATGTGACCTGGTATGGATGTCACGTCTCTAGCCACTGTAGCCTATTAAACTGCCCACATGCTTCTGGATCAGTATATGTGTGGACATCTGTGGTATGTTAGACTGTCAGACAGTCAGGCTGAGGTTATGTTTAGCATGCTGATATTGCCATATGTGCCTGTGAGTATTCCACAGTTACATATGGAAGACTGCAAACAGTGCTACCAGTAGGCACATGCAAGTAGACCATAAGGAGGGAACCAGGGCATCATTACCAACATACTGTTACTGTTGTTACCATGACACATACTGTGAACATATAACAATGCATGCTAAACCTGTACTACATGGTATATCTGGTGCGTGTCAACAGTACACAACTAATGTAATATAAACGTCTCTCACTATTCTCACAGAACTATTATAATATACACTTCTCTCACTATTCTTACACAACCAATGTAAATTACACTTCTCACTATTCTGTTCACCCTGTGCATCAGACCATTTGAGCATGTCCCTGCACCGATGGTGTGGATGACAGGGATGCGGCACAGGCTTCATCATATGCACAGCGTGATAATGTTTGCCAGGGGCATAGGCTGCACCAATGGATGACATTATGTGTGTGGGTAAAGACCAGTGATATGATTGGACATGTCTGTTCAGTATGCATGTGGTTGTTGTTGTGCCCTACAGATGTCTTTGCTGTGTGCATGTATGTGTGAACACAGTTCTGCCTTTTGTGAGGCCTACATGGGGTATTATTGACAGCTCCAGATTGTACAGACCAGGTTGTACAGCTCACTGTGTCCGGCCACGGCCACGTGACCTGTGCCTGCCAGGGGTTGCACGGGCACTATGAGGCGGAGGTACAGATTGGCTACTGTCCGACGACACATGTCCACTGGAACCGTGTCCCCACTGGGAATGTCCAGGGCCGCGTCCACATGGCCTGCTGTGTCCTGGTGTGGACAGCGCAACACCAGCTGCACTGCTACTGCTACCAGCACTATGGGAGCGGGCATGTGAGGTGGCACGTTCACGTTGACCTGCACTAGGTGGTGTGGCTGGCCTACATCCACCTGGCCTATGCCTCACTCCTACCAGATGTTCCAGCACAAACAGCTCACGCTCACGGATTGCCATGCCACAGTCAAGGATTCCAACCATGTCACCCAATCGCCTGTCAAGAACATCAGCAATCTGCTGTTGAGCATTTGCCAATGCCTGGATGTTGTCATTTAGGGTACGGATAGCAGCCCTCTGCAGCCTCTCCCTTCACTGGTCTGCCATTCAGCACGTGCCTGTGCCGCCATTACAGTCTGGAACATGCGTCTGGTGATACTAGCTGCTGCGCTCTGTCCTGCAGGTGCATGGCTGCCAGAAGTCCTCCTATGAGCAGCACTGGCCACATGCCTGTGTGGCACATCTGCAGTCATTACACTGACACCATGGTGTGTAGACACACCTTCTGTAGCCACCACACATTCCTGTTCCACGCAAAGAGATGCTGACTGTCCTTCCTCTATGGCCACTGGTGATGCAGTATGTGTTGGCAGCAGAAATGTGTGTGGGGAAGAGGGGGACATAGCTGGGATGGCAAACGTTGGCACAGATTCAGCCCCTGAAAACCCTGCCTGTACCTCATGCATATGTTCATCACTGCTAGTATCTGTGGGGACACTAACATCAGATGGACCGCAGGAGGGTAATGCACCTACATCACCTGTGAATGCAAAGAAAGACTCTAAATTACAATAGACACAGACACACACACACACACACACAGACACACACACACACACACAGACACACACACACACACACACACACACACACACACACAGACACACACACACAGACACACACACACACAGACACACACACACACACACACACACACACACACACACACACACACACACACACACACACACACACAGACACACCATGCATGTGATTTGACAGATGGCATGCAGCATGCCTGTGGTACAGCAGAGGGCATGCAGCTCAGACATTAATAGTGTTAGTAAGCATACCTCCCTGGAGTGCACACTACAGCAAGCAGGTGTCATATCAGTAGCCATGCAGTTCACACAATCATGGTAGTATGCATGCATCCCCGTGATACACCATGTGGACCAGAACAGGATAACAGTACACATGGCTGATGTGACCTTGACATGTACTCTGCTGATGTGTGCATTAACATGCATACATGTCTGACACAATGGTGTCCTGACACATGTACAGCATTGTAATGGGCATCACATTGTGGTGTTGTCTGTATGCCCTACAGATAGAATGCATGTTTAGCAAATGTGCATGAGCATGGAAGGGTAGTGTGAGCCATCTACATTGCTATACAGTGTGACTTACAGACACTGTGCCATTGCATGGCATCTTGAGGCATCTATATTGCTGTACAATGCATAATATGTACACATTGCATAGCCATAACTGCATGCATACCCATGACATAACTGTGGATTGTGACCCACGATGCTGAGGTGTATACACACCAAACCATGCTGTGTCAAGTGACAGGTCACTGAAGGCCTACAGCTGACACCCCTGCACAACAACTACAGGGTCTTAGCTGCCTGGCAACCATGTCCACACATAGCGGACATGTCAATTCACCATTTCCCACATGACATTGATGTACTACACACGCACAAGGTGCACAGCTAATGGTGATGTCCTACAGCAGTAAGGAAAATGTACAGTATCTGTGGCCTGATATGGTGTCAATGTCTGTGAAGCTGTACAGGTGACTACTGTCATGCTATGACACAGTTGTGATGTTCAACTGATCTTGTATGGTAGACTTCAGTGACACCTCCACTAGCTGTGCACAGGCTGTTAGGATGTCCAGTGTACCACATCAACTGTATAATCAGTCAACTAAGGCTATAAGTGGACCATGTGTGGACAACGTGCAACTGGGTGCATACACATCACATCTACTGTGTGGCTACATGTCTCTGGCCATCCCCTATGGCCATGTGTGCACATGTGTTGGCCAAATGTGTGTGATGGCCATCTATCTCACATGTCTGTGTTGTCCCATATGACATACACCCATAGATGTCAGATATGTCACCATCCACAGGGCTATGCAGACAACGGGTTGTTTGTTTGGTATGTGGGGTATGGGTCATGGGATAGTGTGACAATATTGCAGCCAGAACACTACATGTCTGAGACATGTCAGATGGCACATCACAATGTGTGCACCCAATGCAGGGGCATACAACACAATGGTGACACCTGTGGGCTGCCCATATCACAGCTCACTGTGTGGTACTCTTTGCGTACCACACATGTTGTTCCAATGCATACTACATATGCCTCCATTGTAGAACACCTCCACTGTTGTATGCACAGCTGACCACACATGTAGCAATGACAAATACTGTGGTTTCAAGTTGGTGTATCATTTCATTTGTATATATTGCACATGGGTGCCTGTGTGAATGATGGGTGCTGTGACCTGTATATCATGACTGGAACGAACATCAAGTGTGCAAGTGTTAACTGGCCACATGGCAAATAGATCTATGCTTTAACATGCCTGATACTGATGACAGTCTTACTTGCAATGGACTCATATCTGTGCGGCATGCCAGAGGTACCTGTATAGCGTTGACACAGCAGTATGAACATTATCCATGACTGTATGACAGCCACAGGATGCACTGTGCATGTTAACACATTCGCCTGTATAATAGCATATAGTATGCACATGTGTGCATACACAGGGTAGCATACTGTAGTATGCAGCATGTGTGTCCACATACCTTGCATATGTTGTTACTTTACATAATGTACAGTGACACATGCAACTAAATGGGATATAATAGCCATATGTGCAGTACTGACTTACCAGGCAACTCCAGGCTCATTGGTTGGGAGACACCCACCTCCACGATGGCAGCTAGTGTTTGTGGATGCTGTTCTGAAGGTGTCCTCAGACTGGCCAGTAGCTCCTCAGTGTTTGTGAGTGGGGTCTGGGTTGGTGGCCCACCACCTGTTCCACCTTGTTCCCTGGCAATTGCAGTGGCACGCTGTTTTGCATGTCATATCAAGTCTGTGCAGTGTCTGTGCACCTGCTGGTAGGTGCGGTTATGGCCATCCACATTGTTCACCCTCCTGCGAAGATCCTGCCACAGGTCGCCCTGCTGCTGGGCATGCTGTGGCACATGGCTGAACAACACCTCATAGTTCTCATGGAGGTACGGGATGAGGACATCATCCTCCTGGCGGCTGTATGCTGGAAGGTGTGTATGGGGCATTATCTGTAAGACATAATGATGGTGACAGGTCACACTTTCAGAGATGTACAGAGATACTGCTGCACATACATTTCTATGACATCTAGTACATCTGCACAGTTATCTTTGCAAATCATCATGACACAGACATGACTGACGTGTTTGTGTCACACACATGTAACACCCGTTGTGCATTGGATATCATCACCATATATGTGTGTCACCTCATTACAGTGTTCATACTCCATGTGAATGCTGTCTTGATGTGGGTATGTCTATTTTCCTGCACTGGTGTTCTTACCTATCTGCACATGCCTGGATGTGTCCACGGTAATGCTGTTGACCTTGATGCTGTGTACATGTCACATATCAACACAGACACAGCCTTAATGGACTTGAGCAGTGACAATGCACACATATGCATGGAAACCTGTGCATGCATGGTTTTTGCCATATACATCTACACAGCACTGTACAGCTGTTCAACATCCTGCCACGGATCGCCTGTGTTGCACATGTGATAGACATGGGACAATGGTTAGTTGGACGTCATTCGCAGGGATGGTTATGAACCATAGCATGTATGGGCAAGGTTTCCTAGCTGTAACAGACAGCCATTATGTCACTGCGAGGTGCATCAGTGCCACATTACTGATCCAGACAGCTGATACTACATCTACCACGTGGCCATCCCACCATGTATGACTGGGATGACATGTGCAGCTTTGATGGACAGGGTTGCATGGTTTGGCGGGAGTATGTCACATGTATGGCACAGGGATCTGTCCAGCATGTGGCGATCCTAGTATTAGGATGGTGGATGTCCATGACGTATATCTTACAGATCAGGATGTGAACATGTAGCATGTCCATCATCATGGTGTAGCAGATGTCTTTATGCAAGGTAGACAGCATGCTGCATAGTGGAGGTGAGGATTGTGAAGGCTGGTATCGCCCATCCACGCATGGCCATTACCCCTTAAAGGTGATATGTGATCCAATATTGGTCACCCCAGTGCTGCATATGCCTGTCCAATGATCTTCGTGATCATGGATGGCACCCTGTCATGACATGGGTACCTCGTATGACTACCTAAGGGGTCTGGAGATGTCACCAAGTCAGGGAGGTGTACTGCACAGCACCATCCCTTACACAGTGTCCATAATGATGACCACAGTCTAGGTGGTACTTAATGGGTACAGGGATGTTCACCTAGCGGTGACAATGCTGATATCATCCATCAGAATGTGCACATATGTCACACACCTCACCCACACAGCCCATTCCATATGTTGTTCACAAAACTGACACAGCTATTCCTCATAGGTCATGGCCATTCACATCCTTACATACACAGATGCCTAACATTTGTCTGTGTGGTATGGGCTACAATGAGGGTGGAGTACAACACATTAATCCTGTTCTACTGTAGCTGGCACTGGTGTGATATGCACATGTCACTCTGGCACCATTTGTAGTTGTGAGTCTATCAACAGGCCACTGGTAGAACACTCCTGTGACATACAAAGGTATTTGTAATCAAACATCTGTACTGTCTTGTACATCTGTACTGCTAACATCTACAGTGATAATGGTTCATGGACATGCACACCATACTCAGTAGGGTTATAGTGCAGTGCCACACATTATGACTGTTGTCACCACTTGTGGGTTGATATTATCAAACACCCTATCAGTATTTTATGGTCATGCTAGGCACTTGTTCGGAACTTGTGAGCATGTCATGAGCTACTGATTAATATAGCACCCATTCCACAACATTTCCCACAGGTACACTGGCTGTCCTAAGATTTCCAGCTTGCTTATGGTACAACAGCTGTTGTACACATGTAACTCACATATCCTGTGAGACATGGTTGTATATACAGGCATGTCCAACTGTCACGTACCACTGCTATTGCCTGTCTATAAGATGGATATGTCGTACATGTGGCAATAGAGCAATTGTCTCATGTACACATTCAATGCTCACCTTCCAACATATAACACTACAGCCTGTGGGGGATGCACTTATGCAGCCCTGCTGGGGGTAATGCTGTCACCAACCCTGACTGCACCTGGCAGTCATGTGGGGATGTGTAACATTCACAACACACCCCACTCATCACATAGTCTCACAGGATCTCCACCACAGGCCACACATACAAGGACAACGTGTGCAGTACCTCTTCATACTCTGTGTAGGCACCAAAGGCAGCCCCCATACGGGACACAACATCACCAACTTATAGCCCACAGACTCATGTGTGCCCATCACATACAGCCAATAGTGTGTTATAACATACACAACACACCAGTCATAGGTGACTCTGTAGGCGGTCACACTGCAGTTCCACACAGCAAACTACACAAGGCGATAGTCGCTTACATCTTGCTGTCGGGTAACTGGTTCTGCAACATAACATATGCACCCATGCCACACCTCACCAGGTACGCTGTGACTTGTCATTCTCCATGTTAGTGTGACTGCCCTGAGATGCCACTTCACAGACTACGTGTGCAAGGACATGCAATAGCTCGCCAGTCTTGTAGCCCTGAAGGTGTGGGCCAAGCCCTGGGGAGCATTATGCATTCATCCAGACCCGATACCACTGTACAATGCCTGACTGTGTCACTTCAACAGTTGCCTATGCCTCTGCTGTCATTCCACAGGCATCTGGTATCTGTCCGCTTTGACTGACCTGGTCAAACACAATGCTTTGGCACAGATGACCTGCAACTGTCAGCCCTGGGAGTACAGCTCACATGTATGGCTCTTGCTGTTTCTATACTGCCTGTCTTGCATAGTTTCCAATAACAGTCACTGGCAGAATGGAAACTGGCAAGCAAGACATGGGGTCATGTGACACAATGCTTGCATCTTCCTCTTTGACGCATGCAGGCAAGGCACACCTTAGAATGCACCACTCCAATATCTCTGCAGTGACTGGGACCTGCCTCTATGCTCTGCAGAGCACACCTGCAATGACAGGTTATAGACAGACCATACCTTTCAGGCACATACCTGGACTAGCACACCTACAGCTGAGGTGTTCCCACATCCCACTATGTTGTACACACATCCTGGCTAGTTACTTAGCACAATGCATCAGAGGTGCTCCATGTGCAACTAACTATGTCCGGAACCACTATACACATTGTAACAAGCTACAGATTCCACTACATGGGTACCAGACCTCATTTGTTGGTGTACTGGACAGTAGGGCTCAGACAGCTACTACTGATGTGTGACTGACACTAACCCACACTTAACTGGGATAGCCACTCATGTACCGACACATCCATGAGTCATAACCTCCACTCAGCTGGATAAACCCATACACACCACCTCCAAGACCAACATTAACCTTGACATGAACACTACCAACATGTGACTGGTGTTCCACACCTGTGGTCATCCCCTCATTGGTGGATTCCGAACATATGCTAATCAACCTTGTTAGCCACATCCTGGCACCACACCCTTCACGGCATACACAGTACATGAGTACTACAACACCTACTACAGACATCTTATGACAGTCATTGTTAATGTCATGACACCCGTGCAGATGGACAATGCACATACAAATGCTGCAACATACCCCAGTGCACTTCAGTAGTACGTACACGACTGCATGGATCATGCTATGCCACACAGAGCCATGATGGTACACATCAGATAACAGACGCCACTCTGGTGGTCAAGTTCCATGGACATAATGTACAACAACAGGTGGAGGCTGTTGCACAGTGGTGTACAATCCCATGGGTGGGGTAGCTCACTGGTCAGCCTCGGTAGGGCCACGGGATCCCTCATCACATACCCCATGACTAGCTATGTAAACATTACTGCGACACATTCTGGGGTGTACCACAAGGCATTATGGCGGTATGTCAGTAGTCAATGGCAATACTCACATCTGCTCTCACATACAACAGTCACTCAGGAACATTACAGACCCAGGTGATGTTGGCAACATGCTGGTGGATGGATTCAATGCTAACATTACACCCTCTCACTCACTACAGGGCCACAATCCATGCAGGAACATTGTGGTGTCCCTGCGGACACACCTACACAGTACTAACCTGCACTCTATATGTCCTGGGACACTGGTCCCATGTCACCTTCCAAAGTCCCAGGCTGTGATGTCCACAAAACTCTGAATGACATGTCTCCCCACTAGGCCACCATATTCAGTAATAGCCTTGTATCAGACATTGTGGCCCTTGAATGGTACACAGCAACATTTATCACACTCCACACAGGTGGCACCACAGTGCACGAGTGGGACTATAGTCCTACACACCTGACTGGACTGTTCTGCACGGCTATGGGGCACATCATCAAGGACATCATTCACAGAGACATTGTTGGCCTCCGGCCCTTTGATGCCACCCGGGTTGGACTTGTTAGGGCCAGAGCATGGCCCCTACACCTGGTGGACTCCTTTCATACAGTTACCAGGGTAGTTGATGATGGTACGGGAGTCCACACATCCTACATTGTCCTCTCATTGCCTCTCAGCACCGTTCTCCATTCTGGTATTGACAACATACACATCCACCTGCACATTGTACCCTATGTCTCAGGATATTATGCAATGTGGCTCATGGACAGGACACACAATGAGGGTAGCATACCATAGTACCTACTGCATTTCAGTTACATTTGGCATACCACAGTCCTCAGTCATAGGGCCCCTCATGTTCAGTATATGCTTCCCTGAGGTACAGGCTAGCACAGAGGGACTTTCCCTGCCTAGCTTTACAAACCCCTGCATACAAAGTGCTTTGATTGATCCACCAGCTGATACTGACTCCATCCATATGGGTGTCACTGTGACAGATACCTGATATGAATATCATGGCCTCAAGCTGCATGACACAAGGTCCATGGACATCACCTTTGCATTACACCATTCACCCACTATCACATAGGTGGTAGTCCCCTACATACGTGTCACATTGTACATGTTTGTAGTACACATGTGATTACCGTATTGCCACTGTGGCATGGATATCCTTCTACATGACCAAACTTATCTGTACTGGGTGTGTAACTGGTACATAGGCACCCATTGTACCTCTGAACTCAAGAGTTCTACACACATTCAAGGATACACCACCCCATTTAGGGTGTACCTTACACAACAGCTACAGCTTTACATACCACAACATTGACACACCATGACGTTTATTGAGCTCTGACATCTAAGGTATGCGGCTAAACTACGGACACCATGTCTGTACACATTTGCATACTACATACTCAGGGGTGACCTCTGCTGAATAGACAGGGCCCATGTCCACAACAATATTAATGGATATACTTCACATACGCGACATACGCAAATGCCACTGTGAGCAACATGCTCATGGATATCTGCACACACACACAACAATGAGTGGGATGTGCTTGAGGGTTACATTCCCAAACCGGACACTCACCATGCTTTGGAACATGACTTCTATGTACATCACGCAGGGACATTCAGTAGCACTGTTCATGTGATACCTCCCTTGGTGTTTGGGAGACACATGTATGCCAGGGATCACTGCAGTGGCTGTACTGTGCAGAGGTGCAGGTAACACATGGCTCTGCTGATCACAGGACACTACCCTAGAGAGGTGCCACTGGTGTTAACACTGTGGTTGTGCTTACACATAGACTTGCCAGACTGCATAGTACCCCACTATGAACCTGTGAAGCTATTACATGTCCTTTGTGCATGGTTACTTGGTAGCCCTTCCATTATGATTAGCTATCATGCTATTACAATGTCCCATGCCTATAAGCCATATGTATCTTGTTATTGTACATGCCAATAGATGATACCTGTGGTATGCATGATATGCCTGTTATGCTGTGTAGAATATCTGACATATCTACCTACAATACTATACATTACACATATTTTACATAGTATCCCATAATGCAAAGCATATTTGCACAGCGGGACCACCTTAGACATGTCATTGTCGTTATATGCCCATACACATGCCTACTGTGACAGTATATCAACGTATACTATCCCCAGCTATGGCACGTACTTGTTGGACATACCCTACCACTGACGGCGGGTTGTATGTAACTGTTCTGTTTAAAGTCCTCATGTAGCATCCCTTGTGGTGTCTGTGATGTGTACCTTGTGGCCCACTGCTGGATGCACAGTTTCTAAAAGCTTAAGTATGCTCAGCAAGACATCACTACATAAATACCTTTTCCCACGTTATGCATTGAGGACACTTTAATTAATGCAAACCAAGCTATACATACAGTAAATAATTAATACAAAACATGCTATACATAAACTTACATACCGAGTGTTCTACATACCTTGTTATCGTTACGTACTTTCGTCTCTATCTCTCTCACACTGCTTACATGGGTATTTTGTATGAGCATACAGTTTGAATGTCTGGCAAGTCTTCCTTATATACGTCGATACCTGTAACATGTGGTTTCCTGCCGCCTATTGGTGTTTCTGAGTGACTAATTACTTGCATATCAGCTTTGCAGCTACTCCATTCGCCAATTAAGCAGCAACAGTGGAGTATAATTGACATCTCCACTTGGGCATTGCCCATTTGCCCTACCTTCAGGGAGACGGCCTGTATTGCATTTTGTTATGTGTAATTGCAACTGCTATGCATAGAGACACGTATACTTTGGATTCATGTCCCCCGTGGATTGTGTGTGTGACAGCTAGAGTATGTGGTTCAACATGTGGGTGTACCTGTCATCCCAATGTCTGTTAATGAACTATTGCAAACAAAACCTGTAACATCACCGTTTGTTCCATTATACAATGGCTGCAATTTTGCATGGCACCTTTAAATGTGTCTCTCACAAGGTATGTTGACGGTTCTGCAGTTGTAATTGACTGACTGGATGTTTGTGCTGTTATTACAGTCTGTATTGCTATAGTTTCTAGTGTGGGGGATGTCGGTGGGTGTACGTAGCATATACAGGTTTGTGGGGCTTGCATTTCTACATATCCCATATATATGTGCGTGGGCTCCGTCCCTAATTAAAGAGCTATCAGTTAGTAGACTTATGTTACGGGATTGTACATTGGACCGTTGTTAATTGATTTCTATATAGTAAGCAGGTGAGGTTGATACTTCCATACCTCCGAAATTGCAGCGATATGTAAAGGGATATGTCTACATGACAGCTATCCCGTGTATTTCTGTCCCAGATATTTGCAGTCATTGCGGTTGTGTTGGTAACAGAACCTCTTTGCCATGGGTTGCCACCTTTTCATATGGCCATTGTTGGACACTTCCGGGACACACAGCGGTGTTTACAAGCCAACAGATAGCCATAGTCAGTACACAGGATAGCACATACTTTTATCCTCAATACATACCTATTGTTGTTGGACTTTGGCTACTTATCATATTGCATGTAACATTCACGTTTCTTACATACAGGCATAACTATTCAATGCAACTATTACATTATATATGGGACATATTAATGTCCTACGATCTTGGACATTTGCCCTTTGTAATGTTTTATGTCAGGACACACCTGCCCAGGGAGGGGCTGTCCCTCCTAATGTGGGACAGGTGGTGACCGTATGTCTATGGGTAGCTATACCCACACCTACCGTAATGATCTACCACCGAGTTGGCACTAGCAGACACATGATCCGAACACACACACACATTACAGTCACACGGGGATGCACAAGGTACCTTCAACATACACAGACTACGGCACTCGCAAACACAGTTGAACACAGTACCTACGTGGACTGCAACACCGGCAGCGGTAACTAATTATCCATTCATATCATCATACTATTACTCGCGGTTGTACTGCTCTCTTTCTGTCTTTCAGCCTCGTGGTTACGCATGTCGGTATGTTACACATTCCATAGTTGGCGGTATCCTAATTATTTGTACCTTCAAGGTGTTATGAATGTCGTTGACCTATCTATATATATTTGCAGATATCGCTGAATCCGTATATATCAACATATATCAGTCTATTGCCCTTTCTAGCTGTATTATATATATATATATATATATATATATATATATATATATATATATATATATATATATATATATATATATATATATATATCTATAGCTATCTATATATATATATATATATATATATATATATATATATATATATCTGACAGGAAAGTGACAGGCAAGCTACACCTTTCATTGTGTACTTGTTGGTGTATACTGTTTCCTGGACTCCACACGTTTGTGTCTGTACCTGCCACATTACACACCTGCCATAGGTTAGGGTTGCCAGCTGTCCCACTCTGCGAGGGACAGTCCCTCTTTGGGCAGTTGTGTCCTGCAAAATATTTGTAAGCATGGCAAATGTCCTGTGATTTTAGAACATACTTATTTTCTATAGTTTATGTAATAATCGCATAAAACAGTTATTCTGTATCTGAACCAACAAACAGAATAAGTAAGTAAACATTACAAAAATGAGCTTTTATCTAGGCAAAACAGTGCAGTTCTGCTTTCTGTACTGGCCGGGTGTATGTGTCAGCCTGCAGACATCTGACGTATGTCCCACTTTAATCATTTGAAGAGGTGGCCACCCTACCATAGGTACATCTTGCCTAGCAATAGTGTTAGGTGATTCTATACATGATTGCATGTACTACACCTGGCAGTGGTCGTTTTACCCTACAGAGCAGGCGCTATTAGTACAGGGATAAATAATGCTGGTTTCATCTGTTCTGGACATCATTCACCGTGATCTGCACGATATTCAGAGTAGCTTATCCCTGTTTTGCGCATATCCATATAGTCATATTTAAACGTCGCTTACCAGCAGTGGGCAATGCATATTCCCGGTGACGTGTGCTAAACATATGATCTGATGACATGCATTACTCATGCCTTCGGGATTACATTACATCCCTTGCAGGACGTGGGACTGGGAACATGCACGACGGTCACTGCATTTAACATATGGCCATCTGGGATTTGTACACGTGTTGTGTGGTTTTGTACTTTGAGTATACTACGGCTGTTACTCCATACTGCACTCACATGGGTAACTCAGTTAGTTTACATATTGATGAGTCCAGTTAATGATATGTCCATGTGATGTTTACTGGATGTGCTCCGGCATTGGGTATGTATATCACAGTGAGCCACACACGATACTGTGCTACACCTTCAAACGACCGTGGGTGGAGCATGCTGGGGTGATGAATACCTGTCATGGGTACACCCCATGCCTTGACACAACATCCATGATTATATTATGTGGAGCCCCTCATTAACGCAGCAGGGACTCCGTGCTGAGTGTCTGCAGAACAGTGCTTACACACATGTGCTCCCACAATTGCCTCTGCTTCTCTATGCAACAGTTGGTTACTCAATGTTGGGGCAACAGCGGACACTGTTTGCCCTGTTTGGTGTATGACCTCTGACAATCGGCCATGTACCTACCGATGTACCTGGGAACATATACACACAGCACCACCATATGCTGATATGTGCATTTACTGTTCAGGTGTTGACATTCCGTGTTCCAATAGCTGTTGTGTGTACAATGTTTGAGGGCTGCCTATGTAGGATTCACACAGTGGGCCACCTATACATTACAATTTACAGGTGGTCGTGCTTGTGTGCCATCCATTTTACTGTGTGTGCAGGTGGAGAGGTTTGTCAGTCCATAGGGGCCTACACTGTCAGCGTATGTGCTATACATTCCCTCTTTGCCAAGGCGTAGGCATATTGGGCACGCCTCCGTCTGCCTAGTGGGGCTGGCACAGTGTGTTCATGGTCTGACTCCCTCTGTGCCTGTGATGGCCTTGGCAAATACAGTGGGCTATGAGGGCCTTCACCATTTTGTCCCTGCTACAGCTGTTTCCGCAGGATCATATTATGTAGCATGGCACATACTATGACGATGTGGGCACACGTGCCTGGAGAGTACTGCAAGGCTCCACCAGATGTGTCCAAGCACCGGAACCGTGATTTCAGCATCCTGAACACACGCTCTATGATGATTTTGGTTTGTGCGTGTGCCTCATTATGGCGTTCTTGCATGGGTGTGTGTGCATTTCTGATGGGAGTCATCATCCACGGCTCCAGTGCATAGCC
The DNA here is from genome assembly GCF_019279795.1 of Protopterus annectens. Taxonomy (NCBI): domain Eukaryota; kingdom Metazoa; phylum Chordata; order Ceratodontiformes; family Protopteridae; genus Protopterus; species Protopterus annectens. The sequence goes on along the minus strand of NC_056744.1, from coordinate 577,230,670 downwards.
AGCATCCCCCACAAGGTGGCCATGTGGGATGTTCCCCCTGACAAATACCTGATACAGCTGTGAGGCATGCCAGATATGGGAGTTATGGTAGCTTCCAGGGCTGCCAGCACACACATCCCTGGTAATGCCCTGGGCATTGCACATGACCTGGCAGTTGATGGAGTGGAATCCCTTGCGGTTTATGTAGCGCCTACCATGCTCACCGGGTGGTGACTTGATTTGTATGTGCGTGCAGTCTATCACACCCATTACCTCTGGGTAGTGTGCCACATGGTGGAAATGATGCATATTGCTGGCCAACTCCTCCTGAATTCGGGGGAAGTATATATGCTCATTGGCATGTGGTAACATGGCATCCAGGAACTAGTGTAGTACCCTGGATGCTGATGCCTGTGAGATCCCCATTATATCTCCAGTTGGCCTTTGAAAGGTACCTGTGGCTAGTATTCGCATGCTTACACATACCTTAGTGTCTACTGGGATGGGTTCCCCTCCGTTATTTCTGGTTCTCAGGCATGGCCAGCACAGCTCCACTATTTGCTGTAAGATGTCCCTGTCCACCCTGTTATGCTCTACTATCTCCAGATAATGTAGCCCCTGGTAGGTTACCCTTGGTCTGAACACTCTTCTCCTCCTCCGTGGCCTGCGGTGGTTGTCGGCATCATCCTCCACAACACCGTCAGTCTCTAACACATGCTGCTGAATCACAGCTATGGCAGCTCCCAACATGTACATTTTAAAAGTTCCCCATGTGTTTACACCTATGGTGCAGTGTTTGGGAATTCACAGGTGTGTGTAGGGTGCTTTCACACTTTATACTATTGTGCTGTGAATACCGATGATGTCATAGGGTGTGTATGTACGATCATAGATACAGGGTATCTTATGTGCTTTACTACCGGAACTACTATTGTGGAGCCTTTGGTGTAGAATTACATTTGGCTGCCGTGGATTACCTCTTGACCTTCCCTTTACATTTCTGCACGTTCCACCTACCATTTTCTGGCATGCATACGGCAGCCTGCTTTAATTTGTACTTTCCTAGACCTGGCGTATCTTGCGTAATGTGTGCTATTGCCGGTCTACTGTCGGTTTGCTTTGCTCTGCTATGACAGATCTCCTATCTTTGCAATCCAATGCCTCCCCTCCTTTCTTTGCATTTCAATGCCTCCCCTATCCTGTTTTGCAGGTTTCTGCAAGCCGACTTGGCAGCTGCCGCCGATTGGCCGCCATGAGTTGATTGGTGTTGATTGCTCATTAGTATGCCAATTACCCTACTTCAGCATTTCCTTCTTTTCTTCCCCTGACCTTCCTGTTTGTGCTATTGTTCACGCCGCATGCATCTACTTACTGGGTTTCGGGCATGTTTTCATCCCTGTACACATGCGCTTTTGGGCACCATGTGTGCTCTCAACTAAACGATTCTATACCTTCCTCCCCACCCCTGTCCTGCAGCTTTGCTTAGCAACGGCCAGGCCAGATTTGCATTGCTCCAATGTGCTTACTGCTACGGTGGCACACCCCTCTGCTGATGTCATGTATCTCCACTGAGCCACTCCTCGGTGTTATAGCGCTGCGCCATATAGTTCAACCTTCATCCGGTGAGACATTTGCGATTCAGTATTATCTGCCTCATTTGCATGGCATTGACTACTAATTCATAGTTACTGCGCCGAACACTGTCACAGGCCCTTAGCAACCCTTGCACCATGGTTGTGGTGTTCCATGCCTACCATTGTGTATTATGGTGTATACCTGATTTGTATTACATTGCGTTTTATGACATTTTTATATATTTTCTTTATGTTCCAGTTTGCGCACACATGCCCTGCGGTTGTACTGTGCATTACTGTGGACATGACATTAAAGTTGTTTTTTTGTTGTTGTGCATCTTTTCTTCTGCCATTGGCTGTGTATTTAGCCATTGGCATATGTTAACTTTGTTATACATGAGTCTGGTCCGCATCCATAGCTCCGCTGTTCTGTTTGGGAAAATGTAAACCATGTTTTTTGGTTTACATTTCCGTGGGCTTACGCTACACCTGCACCACATCATGAATCGCTATATGCCTTCATTTGCATGGTGCGACACTGTGCATGGGGTGATTAGCATACCTATGCCAAGGGCTGCCCAGTTCTGGCGTACGCCGGTAGTGCACGTGGTATTGGATCGTACCTGAATCGCTCGACGGCCATATTTGACATTATTCCGCCTACGCTACGCCTGCACCTGGCGCAAGCTTCATGAATCCTGGGGACTGTGTTAGCTTCTAAAATATATGCACATTGTTTACGAAAACACTTTTTAACATACCTCCTATCTGCCTGTCTGAACAATATGTAGTATTCTGGTCAAATTCTAAAATATTTTTAAAACTCTGTGTGGTTTTAAATGTAAATAAAGGTTTCCTTCCAAAGATTAAGAATATCAGGGTTCACCTTAAATATATTTAAATTATTACTCACTATGTGTTTAACTTCTTCACTACATTTATTGTATTCTAGAACCATAGCATGTTCAAATCTCTTCATTTCGGAACGTGTATCTAAGTCCTGCCTTTTATCACTTTTAGGTATTCCCTCTCCTAATATTTCACTCCCCCATTAAGATAAAATTTCTTTCACTAAGTTATAAACTAAATCTTCCATTTAACCCTTAGAAGTAAACATACTGGAAACAACCTCCATTTCCTTAATTAAATCTGTTTTATTATTTATTTATTTAGTTTTTATTCTAGTCACTAATACATTGCCCTTTTGTTAAACTCTTCTTCTGAGAAAAGTGGTGGAAACTCAGGAAATGTTGGTAAGTATTACTGAAGGTAGGTTTTCTAAAAACCTTAGACTTAAAATTGTAAAAGTGATCAAAGTATCAAGATAATTAATGCTGGTCCTATCAACATGTGAAGTAAACGTTAAAAATTGAGTGGTATTGTTTAAATAATTCACAAATTCATCAATCAATAAAAAAGGACCATAAGTTAAAAATAACATCCAGGAACCTAAGTTACTAATTAATATACTTAAAAAATTCACTATTAAACACATAAGATCTTTCCCAATCTAATAACAACAAGTTTGCATACACTGGGGAACAAGCGGCACTTATAGGTACCCCCTTAATTTGTTTAAACACCTCACTTTCAAAGAATATAAAATTGTTATTAAGAACAAGAGAAGTCAATTCCACTATAAAATTTAATTTGTCTTTGTGCAAAGCCTTAAAATTCAGCAAAGTGTTTTGAAACATTTCTACTCCTTCATCATTAGGAATAACCAAAAACAGATCGATCACAGCAATAGCTAATAAAACATAATTGTCCTTTCATAACTCATTTTTATTCAACCTGAAAAATCTCATGATTCCTTTGGAAGGTGTGGGAAGGTGTCATAAACTGGTTTCAGCCACCTATCCACTAATATTGCTAGAGGGGAGGTCTTTGAACCTTGAGCTGTTACTACCAGTCTGAACGGGGGATTGTTTTACATAATATTACTAACAGTTTTTACTATTTTTGTTTATTTGGACAGGCCTGTCTACATTTTTATTTGATATTATATGTAATTAGTAGTATTAATTGTTCTTGACAGGCATCACTTTTATAAATAAGGAATAGGCAGGATGGTACTGTTTTAGTCTGATGAAGTTCTATAATAGGATCATAGGTTCATAGGTTGGTACTAGGCTAACAGCCCTAGGGCCTATACAAGCCTAGCTATAACAATTCCCTGGCTATTTCCCTGGACCTCTGTCTAGCAGGGTGACTGACATGATCCCCAGGGTGAATCTCCTATCTCCCATCCAATCATCAAGGTTCCTTTTGAAGAGAGCCAAAGAGGTGCTCTGCTTGACATGTATGGGCAGTTTATTCCAGAGTATGGGGAGTCTCTGGGTCAGGAACCTAGCCTTCCAGCATGTTTTGTTCATTGTGATGACATGGTTTAGATCCCTGGAGCGTGTGTCTCTGAGGGATTGGAATTTCTTTAAGTGTAGCATATCCAACAGCTCTGGGTTTGACATGGCCTTGTATGTTAAGCAGAGATCACCTCTGAGTAGACGATATGCGACAGAGTATAGCTGGAGTTTTTTTAGTTGGTCAGCGTAGGGCAAACTTTAGGCCTGTGATTCTTATAGTGAGGTGTTTCTGTGGCCTTTCTAGTTGTTGCAGATATCTTATGAGGGACATACCAAACAGGGCAATGTACTTTATGATGGGTCTAATGAGGGACGAGTACAGTGGGACAATGGATCATAGGTTCATAGGTAAGTACCAGGCTATCTGCCTGAAGGCATTTATAAGCCTAGCCAGAATGCATTGGCTTTCGACAACCCCTTAGATTAGTTCCCTGTGCCTCTGTCCAACAGAGCCATTGAAGTGATCCCTGGGGTAAACTTTCTGTTTCCCATCCACCTGTCAAGGTTTCTCTTGAAGAGGGTTAGCGAGGAGCTCTGCCTAATGTAGATTTGAATCTTGTTCCAGAGCATGGGAAGTCTCTGGGACAGGAATCTATCCCTCCAGCACATCCTATTTATTGTTGTGGTGAGGTTTAGATCATTAGAGCATGTGGCTCGAGGGGATATGGTTTTCTTAAGGTGGAGCATGTCCATCAGTTCTGGGTTGAACATGACCTTGTATGTCAGGCAGAGATCACCTCTGTGTAGGCGGTATGCAACTGAGTACAGCTGGATTTTCTTCAATTGAGCGGCATAGAACATATGTTCGAGGCCAGTATTCCTCTTCTGTGGTCTTTCCAGATGTTGCAGGTGTCTTGTAAGGTACATCCCAAATTGGGCATTGTACTCTATGATGGGTCTGATGAGTGATGCGTAGAGGGGCATAGTGACCTCTTTTGATCTGGATGCAAACCCTTTTGTGATTAGGTGGGCTACATAGAAGGATTTTCTAACCACTTTGGCAATGTGATTATCAAAGGAGAGGTTACTATCTACTTGGGTCCCCAGATCCCTTATTACGTCTTCCGTATTTAGGGGGCTACCACCTATGCGGTAGTTTGTGATACTTTGTTTTTTCCAAAGGGGATGACTATGCACTTTTTGGCACTTAGCTTGAGGCCATGGTTTTGACACCAGGTATCTGTCTCAGGGAGACCCTTTTGAAGGATGTCTGTGTCAGCCAGAGAGTCAGATATAGCCCCTAGTTTACAGTCATCAGTGAACTTAGTCAGCCATATTCCTCCTGTGCTTGCCTGTACCTCTGAGAAGTATATGCAGAACAGGAGGGGTCCTAGGGCAGAGCCCTGGGGAATGCCACTTGTAACCGGTTTAGAATCAGTCCTAGCTCTCACAACTCTTACCATGTGGGTTCTGTCCATGAGCCAGTTGGCAACCCATCTCGTGATGTAGGGGTTTATGTTCAGGCTGGTGAGCTTGTCTATAATACCTTAATGGGGAATGGTGTTGGAGGCCTTTGCGAGGTCTAGGTAGGCTGTGTGGACCACCATTCCCTCATCTATAGCCTTGGTAACTGTCTCAAAGAAGTCCACCAGGTTTAGGAGGCATAATCTGCCCTTAACAAAGCTGAACTGGGTAGGGTCTAGTGTTTGGAGGTTCCCAATGTGTCTGTTAATGAGATCCATGATGATGAGCTCCATAGCCTTGCAGACCAAGCTAGTCAGGCTTATAGGGCAATTGTTCCTGGGGTCTGTTGTGGCCCCACCTTTGTGGAGCAGAATAACCGTTGCTGTACATCACTTTATGTGCCCATAGCCTGTGGAGAGGCTGAGTTTGAACAGTGTGTTTAGTTGAGGGGTTAGTTCATCTTGGAGCTTGTGTAGGGCGCAGGCTGGGACACCGTCCGGTCCCATTGATGCTGTGTTTTTGGCTTTGGAGAGGGCCGTTTTAACCTGAGTGTCTGTGATTTCAGGGGCACTACATTTTTCTGGCATGGTTTGGGCCCTTTTGGGCGTGAGAGGGGGTGAAGTTTGCACTGAATCTGTCTGCCAGGATGTTGGCGATGTTGGTTGGTTCAGTGTATTTTGTGCCATTCTGCACTAACTCTGAGCATATCAGAGAATTGCCACTTAGATTCTTGACATAGCTAAAGAATGCCTCGTGGTTTATCTTTGGAGTCCTTGACAATTTTTCTTTCTTAGCTAGCCTTGGATGATTTTATGAGGGATCGTAGTTTCTTGCTGATACTGATCAGGGATGTCTTCCCTTCTTGGGATTTTACTCTTTTCTGTACTAGTTTCCTCCTTCCATTGTATAGCTTGTTTATGACAGGGGTCCACCAGACTGATTACCTTTTCTTGGGGGAGTGAGTCTTGGCTTTGCTTGGGATAGCATGATCCATGCATTGTTGTAGGTGCCAGTAGAATGCATTAGTAAAGGATGTTGCAGCTTGGACAGCATTATCCTTTAGCATGGGGGCTTTGAATCTTTCCACCTCGGTCTTAAGTAACGCGAAATTTGATTTTGAAAAGTTTTTCATGGCGGTTTCTTTGACTGGGGGTGAGGGCGGAATGTGGATATCCAAAGCGATTAGTTTATGATCAGATCTAACCAGCGAGGGGTTGACCTCCAGTGTGGAACACCGGTCGCCCATGTTGCTGATGACCAGGTCCAATATGTTGTCACCTCTGGTGGGGGTGTTAACTAGTTGATCCAGGGTGTTTGAGTTTATAAATTGTAGGAAATGTTGGCCATGGGAGTATGTAATTGAGTAGTTCTCCCAGTTAATGTTTGGGTAATTGAAAGTCATCCAGTATCAGGGTGTTTTAGGAAAAAAATCCTCTGTTCCACTACAGCTGTAAAAATGTTAAAAACAAACTTTAATCTTCAGTAAAAACAACAAAAACAGGAGCACAGTAAAATTCCCTGATAAGCGCTTTCAGCTTACTAGCCTTCATCAGATCATATGTCTTAGCTGTGCTCACCCTGAATTTAAAGACAGAATAAATTAACAGAATAAACCAATCAGTGTTCCAGACACAGTCATAACCAATGAAAACTCATTAGTTTGCATACAGCATATCTCCTGTGCATGTGGATGATCTCCGAAGCATTGTGCTGTGCCACTAACCTGGAGGTGTGGGTATCCTTGATGAATATGTATATGCCCCCGCCTTTTATATTTCTGTCCAGGTTTTGTGGCCGAAATGTATGCTATGAGTTGTAGCCTGGTAGTGCTGCGGTGCTCTCTGGAGCCTTAAACCAGGTTTCTGTTACTGCACATATATCGATTTTCTCCATACTGAGTAGTGCCTCGAGTGTGTGCATTTTGAGGTTTAGACTTCTGGAATTGAGTAGTATTACTCTGTTTTTTTGTTTCTCGTGCTATTTACAGTGGTGGGTTTGTCTTTTGAGCCTTGCCTAAAAAAGGGACTATGGGGGTGGTAAGAGCCTTGGCCAGTATTCGAAAGCCTACGGGTGACAGGTGCAAGCTGTCTCTAGCGAAGCAGTGTGGCCTGTTGAGCATGTCATCCCAGGCTGACAGACACTGGATCCCCTTTGAATTACATCAGAAGCTTAGCCAATTGTTGAAATTTATATATTTTTTTCTTTATACCATGGTATCATTCTTGGTGAGGGCAGGATGCTACTCAGGGTCAGACTCACACAGGCCTGGGCTATGTGATCAGAGAGCTCCTCCATGTCTCTTTTCATGTAGTCTAGGGAGGTACAGCTCAGGACGTTTACACCAACATGGACAATGACAGAGTTGTATTCGTACTTGTTCTGGAGTGACCTGAGTGCTTGTGTTATGTGGCAGATCCTGGCACCCGACAGGCAGCTAACAGTAACCTTCTTCTTGTTCAGCCTAGTGAGTGGGAAGTCAGTGTGCCCAACTATAGAGTTACCTATTACTAGTGTGTTGGGTATGTTATTTTGCCTTAACTCATTCAGTCCAGAGCAGCTCAGGAAAAGCTGCCTGCTGAATTCCACCATAGGAACAACAGAGCAGCCTGAGCTCATTTTCAGAAAATCCATTTGTAATACTATACAGAAAACAAATGCTCATAACTCTTTAACTATAAGAGCTACACTAAAAGTTTAACCGCGAAAGTTGTTCAGCAGACACTGACCTTTCCAACAGTGTAAATATTGATAGTGCATATCAAAGTCATAATGAAATATTTGGCAAGGAATGCTGATATTGTGCAATTTTTTTAATTTTTTGGAAAAGCAAAGCACAATATCTTGGTCTATGTACCATGCAGACCCATACAATTTGAATGTAATTTGTTAGTATGAATGTCAGCTTTAAAATGATACTTTAACCATAACTGTGTGACACTCCTTTCATGAGATATTCACAGAAATATGATTAGCATATTATTTCTCATAATTGATAAATAAACAAAGCATAATATCTCATCACCTGTAACAGACAGAGCCTACATATCAGTGTAGAAGTTGTGCATCTGAATGTCAGCTTCAAAATGACGATCATTTGTGTGATTACCATGCTCCCTACAAAGATATGGGCATAATAATGAGAAGTATTGTAAATGTATAATTTTCATATTCGTACAAGACTAAACAAACTGTGATATCTGTACATGTGTACAGTGCCTAGACACAGTTCTTTTACCATGTTGTAAGGAGTAACACTGTCTTCAAAATGATGCATTACTTCACACAATGTGGTGCTCCCTTGCAAAGTTATTTACCAAAATATGAAAAAAATCATAATTTCCATAACCTAAGTCAGAAACAAACTTTGATATCTGCCTATGAGTACAACATACAGGTACCATTCTTTTACCATGTTAGAACTATAAATAATCTTTTCAAAATGAGGTATTACTTAGCACATTCAGATGCTCCCTTGCAAAGTTATTTACCAAAATATGAAAAAAATATAATTTCCATAACCATAAGTCTCAAACCAACTTTGATATCTGCACATGTGTCAAACATACTGGCACAATTCTTTTACCATATTAGAACCAGCAATACTGTCTTCAAAATGAGATATTACTTGGCACATTCAGATGCTCCCTTGCAAAGTTATTTACCAAAATATGAAAATCATAATTTCCATAACCATAAGTCTCAAACAAACTTTGATTTCTGCACATGTGTCAAACATACTGGCACAATTCTTTTACCATATTAGAACCAGCAATACTGTCTTCAAAATGAGATATTACTTGGCACATTCAGATGCTCCCTTGCAAAGTTATTTACCAAAATATGAAAAAAAATCATAATTTCCATAACAGTTATTTGCCAAGCTCAGAGAAATAAATTTTACATAACACATTTCATAATAGTGTTTTACTTACTATACTGGTCCAGCTTGGTCATGGGTGTTTTCCATTCTTCTCACAATCATGCAGGGCTCTCCTCACGCCATTGTGGAGGTTGGTCAAGAAGAATGCAATGCCCTCCTCAGTTAGGTGAATGCCATCCCTTCTGAACCAGTGAACATCTTCCCTTCCAGTCTTACCTCATCTGAAATAAAGCATGGGTGGACACTGACAAGGGTGCACAGCCAGGGCACATGTAAAGAGAAAAAGCAGGGTAAGGACGGCCGCTACACTAATATGCCAAGGACAGGCATGGGGCTCCAGACGTTGGTTATCTGTAGTGTCCCATAGCTGTGCCGGCTGCCCACTCAGACTGCTGATACCACTATGGTCTCATGACCTCCTTCAGTGGCAGCAGTCTGCCTTACCTCTGCCTTTTCTCTTTACATGTGCCCATTCAGCAATGGACCTAAGGGATGAGGGACTGAAGTAACTCACTAATTGCTGTCCTGACCTACCGGAAGGGCGGGAGACTGAGGGGAGAGCTACATCAAGGCAACATGTCAAAAGACCAAGACTGACCCAGGTTGTGTCTTTTTGCATGTTTGCAGTACATCACAGTGGCACACCCAAGCACATGCTTACCGAGGACAGCAGCACTATGGGACTGTGCTGTAGAGTCTCCAGGTTCCCAAGTGCGATCGGTGGATCACAAGATCCATGCTGGCTGGGTATGCCCTGTGATGCACCCAGCAACACAATATTCGGCGATGGGACAGCATAAGGTTTTTGGCTGCTCCCTTTCCAGTGACTCCCAGAACAGCAGAAGACAGTCTTACCTTATCTGAAATAAAGCATGGGTGGACACTGACAAGGGTGCACAGCCAGGGCACATGTAAAGAGAAAAGCAGGGTAAGGACCGCTCCACTAATATGCCAAGGACAGGCATGGGGCTCCAGACGCTGGTTATCTGTAGTGTCCCATAGCTGTGCCGGCTGCCCACTCAGACTGCTGATACCACTATGGTCTCATGACCTCCTTCAGTGGCAGCAGTCTGCCTTACCTCTGCCTTTTCTCTTTACATGTGCCCATTCAGCAATGGACCTAAGGGATGAGGGACTGAAGTAACTCACTAATTGCTGTCCTGACCTACGGAAGGCGGGAGACTGAGGGAGAGCTACATCAAGGCAACATGTCAAAGACCAAGACTGACCCAGGCTGTGTCTTTTTGCATGTTTTTGCAGTACATCACAGTGGCACACCCAAGCCCATGCTTACCGAGGACAGCAGCACTATGTGACTGTGCTGTAGAGTCTCCAGGTTCCCAAGTGCGATCCCGGTGGATCACAAGATCCATGCTGGCTGGGTATGCCCCTGTGATGCACCCAGCAACACAATATTCGGCGATGGGACAGCGTAAGGTTTTTGGCTGCTCCCTTTCCAGTGACTCCCAGAACAGCAGAAGACAGCCTTACCTTATCTGAAATAAAGCATGGGTGGACACTGACAAGGGTGCACAGCCAGGGCACATGTAAAGAGAAAAAGCAGGGTAAGGACCGCCGCTCCACTAATATGCCAAGGACAGGCATGGGGCTCCAGACGTTGGTTATCTGTAGTGTCCCATAGCTGTGCCGGCTGCCCACTCAGACTGCTGATACCACTATGGTCTCATGACCTCCTTCAGTGGCAGCAGTCTGCCTTACCTCTGCCTTTTCTCTTTACATGTGCCCATTCAGCAATGGACCTAAGGGATGAGGGACTGAAGTAACTCACTAATTGCTGTCCTGACCTACCGGAAGGGCGGGAGACTGAGGGGAGAGCTACATCAAGGCAACATGTCAAAAGACCAAGACTGACCCAGGCTGTGTCTTTTTGCATGTTTTTGCAGTACATCAAAGTGGCACACCCAAGCCCATGCTTACCGAGGGCAGCAGCACTATGGGACTGTGCTGTAGAGTCTCCAGGTTCCCAAGTGCAATCCCGGTGGATCACAAGATCCATGCTGGCTGGGTATGCCCCCTGTGATGCACCCAGCAACACAATATTCGGCGATGGGACAGCGTAAGGTTTTTGGCTGCTCCCTTTCCAGTGACTCCCAGAACAGCAGAAGACAGTCTTACCTTATCTGAAATAAAGCATGGGTGGACACTGACAAGGGTGCACAGCCAGGGCACATGTAAAGAGAAAAAGCAGGGTAAGGACCGCTGCTCCACTAATATGCCAAGGACAGGCATGGGGCTCCAGACGTTGGTTATCTGTAGTGTCCCATAGCTGTGCCGGCTGCCCACTCAGACTGCTGATACCACTATGGTCTCATGACCTCCTTCAGTGGCAGCAGTCTGCCTTACCTCTGCCTTTTCTCTTTACATGTGCCCATTCAGCAATGGACCTAAGGGATGAGGGACTGAAGTAACTCACTAATTGCTGTCCTGACCTACCGGAAGGGCGGGAGACTGAGGGGAGAGCTACATCAAGGCAACATGTCAAAAGACCAAGACTGACCTAGGCTGTGTCTTTTTGCATGTTTTGCAGTACATCACAGTGGCACACCCAAGCCCATGCTTACCGAGGACAGCAGCACTATGGGACTGTGCTGTAGAGTCTCCAGGTTCCCAAGTGCGATCCGGTGGATCACAAGATCCATGCTGGCTGGGTATGCCCCCTGTGATGCACCCAGCAACACAATATTCGGCGATGGGACAGCGTAAGGTTTTTGGCTGCTCCCTTTCCAGTGACTCCCAGAACAGCAGAAGACAGTCTTACCTTATCTGAAATAAAGCATGGGTGGACACTGACAAGGGTGCACAGCCAGGGCACATGTAAAGAGAAAAAGCAGGGTAAGGACCGCCGCTCCACTAATATGCCAAGGACAGGCATGGGGCTCCAGACGTTGGTTATCTGTAGCATCCCATAGCTGTGCCGGCTGCCCACTCAGACTGCTGATACCACTCTGGTCTCATGACCTCCTTCAGTGGCAGCAGTCTGCCTTACCTCTGCCTTTTCTCTTTACATGTGCCCATTCAGCAATGGACCTAAGGGATGAGGGACTGAAGTAACTGGTCACAACTTTGATGTATACTGTGATCTGCACATCTTACTGCTGTCAGCAGTCTGCTAGACTCTTATG
>NC_056744.1:577063327-577213327 GCF_019279795.1 Protopterus annectens | reverse complement strand
CAACAAGTAGTATTTCAGCATTTGGTACCTTTACAGATACTATGAGTGGCTCTTTGCCTGTATTTGCAGTCAGCCAGATAAACATTCCCGGAAAAAACACACTATTATGAATAAGTTAGAGATTTCAGTAAGTTCCAACCAGAGAACTTTAAAAATACCCCAAACACACTTTAAAAAACAGCCCCTTGATGCTGCAGTTTCAGATTTTAATAAAGCCTTTCTGAATATCTCCAGCACTCATGCTCCATGTAGAACTAAAAGAGTTAACTCAAACCCTATGCCATGGCTGTCCACCGAAACTAAACAAGTCATGAAAGATGAAAGATAGGAACAAAGCTTGGAAAACCTGGTCACAAAATAACTCCAAGAAAAAAATGCAGTATTATAGACATCTCAGGAATCAAGCCAATCATTGCATTAGATCAGGTAAAGATATCGCACTACACGTCTTTTCAAAATATGAATATGACGTTTTCAAAATAGAAATAAATTTAATCCCGAGCAATTCTGGACATCAGTAAGCAATCTCTTCCAACCAGGACAAATCAGTATGAGTAACCCATCCACTACAGACCTCAAACTCTATTGCTGACCAGTTTAACCACTAGTTCTTTCACTCAGCTGAATTACATAACAATAACAAACTCACATATCCACAAGTTGCATCACCTTCAAACAGTCCTCATTAAAAATTAACTTGTGTTGTGTGCAACTAAATTTCCTTACCTGACGACATGAAGTGAAAGCAATAGCGAAACAGAGTGGGCGAGGAATTCCCTTAATTACTGCAGCATTCAGCATAATTCCATTACCAAACAACGTATTGTTCAGCATCTACTTCTCAGAAGTACAGGCCAACATGGGAGGACTTTGGCTGACAAAGTTTGCAGACGACTGCAAACTGGGCGCCATAGTGGAAAGTGCATCGGACACGGATATCCTTCAGAAGGGACTCACGGAAACAGATAGCTGGTGCCAGAGCCATGGCCTGAAGTTAAAGCCAAAATGTATAGTCATACCCTTCAGGAAAAACAAGGTAACCCCAAGCTACCATATAGGTGGCAATCCACTAAGCACAGAAGAGGTTATCAGGGACCTGGCGACCCAGGTTGACAGTGGCCTTTCTTTTGACACTCACGTTGCTAAAGTGGTTAGAAAGACCTTCTACATTGCCCACCTGATCATGAAGGGATTCACATCCAGATCTAGTGAGGTCATTGTTCCCCTGTACTCTTCACTTATCAGACCAATGATCGAGTACAATGCCCCATTCGGGATGTATCTCACCCGACATCTGCAGCAATTGGAGAGACCCCAAAAGTTCCTCACCAAAAGGATAAAGGGACTCCAAAATCTGTCATATGCTGCCAGATTGAAGAAACTCCAGCTCTATTCAATTGCATACCGTCTGCTCAGAGGTGACGTGCCTGACATACAAGGCCATGTCCAACCCGGAATTAATGGACATGCTCCACCTCAAAAAATCCAAATCCACCAAAACCACTAGAGCAAGTGACTTAAACCTTAGCACAGATATAAATAGGACGTGCTGGAGGGATAGATTTATCACTCAGAGACTCCCTATGCTGTGGAATAAAATCCCGATCCATGTGAGGCAGAGCACCTCGTTGGCTCTGTTCAAGAGAAATCTTGACCTGTGGATGGGAGATCGTAGGTTTATCCCGGGAATCATCTCTGTGTCACTGCTGGACAGAGGCACAACAACTAATGGGCACAGTATTTTTTCATATAAGGGGTGGCGTAAGCCACAAAAATTTGGGCTAGGCTTATAAATGCCTTAGGGCAGATAGCCTAGTATAAACCTATGAACCTATGATTCAACTTCCTGATTTCATTAAATTATATTCCTTATGTAATAAAGCACCACTTGTTAGAATGTGTTTTAAATTTGTAGTTTTAAGCATTCGTTTAATAAGCAAAGAAACAAAATGTATAAACCAATAATGACAAAACCACCCATTTCAGAAAATTTTAACCATAAAAGGCTACTCAGACTTTTGTCATCACAATCCACCAATATCACTCAATACAAACAATCTCTGCAGAAGAGAAATCGTCTGAACAATTTCACATTAAAGAAATCTGTAACTAATGAAGAGATTGCCACTGTCAAACAATTTTACATCTGATATTTCATCTACAAATTCAGTGCCTGTTGCCCTTGAAGAATTGCCTATATTACATTAAAAAATTGGTAAACTGGTACTATTGCAACAGGAAATGACTAATCTGACAACAAGTTCATAGTTGCTAGGCATCTCATACAAAGGAGGACATACTTAGAAGTGTAGAACCCTTATCCGCCCTTAAAATGCACCAAATAATTAGCAATCAAATGGGCACTGCAATATTAATACTCCCATCTACATGACTATTCACAGTTATTAAAGATATTACTAGATTTTTTTTTAAATCTTCCAGACAACACACATCTCTAAAAATATCATATTAAGATACACAGATAAGGCTACCTTTTAGCACTGCCCTCCATAGGATCATAGAATCATAGGAGATTACTAGGCTATCGACCCGGAGGTCATTTTAAGCCTAGCCATTTCAACCCAATATAATACCATAGCAGCACTAGTCAATATCCAATATTGCATTTAGTGATGACTGCTAATGTCAAGGAGAGTCGTGGGCACTATCCCCAATAAGAATTTACGGTGCCCCATCCACTTGTCCAGGTTCTTCTTGAACAGTGTCATAAAGGTGCTCTGACTTCATCCTTTGACATTTCTGTAACAAAGTACTCTGCCCAGTAGTGTGAGCTGTAGTTTTTTGTCCGTGATGTGAATGAATGAGAGGGTAGTATTAAGATGTGCAGGTGTTCTTTTTACTACCTTCTGGATTTTCTACCATTATAGATTGTTAACTTATCTAATAAAAGTTTTAATTTTAGCAGTGAAATTGGCTAATTGTGTCCTCTCTTCTGATTTGCTGTGGGCTGTATACGCACTGATTGACTGCTGGTAGTTTTGGAAGGGAAGATTTTCACCCAGCACCTGCTACTCCCAGGGTTTGTCTACTTGTATAGCAACATGCCCAATCCCTTACACAAGAGTAACGTTTAATCTAGCCAATAAAATGTTTTCTTTTTCATCATGTTATTCCATTCACTTCCTTAACCTTCTCAAGTCTTATTATTTTGCCATTATTAAGAACATGCAGCATTCATACATTTCTTCATACCTCATTGCAGCAAATATCACAAATGAACACCATTAGAAAAAAAGCTTTGCCAGTTTTTTTACTATGTAACTGTAGTTTCACAATCAAACAATATCCATATCTTGGTATCCACAGGAATAATAAAGCCAACTCAGTCTCAATCTCAATTTGTGGGCCATACAAATTCACCAAAGCCCTGATTAAAAATATCCTGCTCCTTAAAACTGTCATGCATTCTGTTGTAGTAATGCTTCTACATTCGGCACTGACAGCCACTCCATGCACAGGCTTGCAGTACCATAGAAATAATCATCTCAAAGTGTGATTCACCAATGCTCACAAGGAGAACCTAGCTTCTTCACACACCTGCAAGATGACTAGAATCAGCGGTAATCTGTTCAACATGTAATTGTATAGCAATACACCGCTGATCACCACAGCCAAGAGAAATACTTCATTACCATAACATTAGTACAATATTTACATACATCTAATGTACATATCATTAGGCTCATTTGCATGTGACTATTTCTAGGACTTTCAAAGGACTGGAAATATGCTCAGCAAATGAATCGCAACTTGCGGATAGTGTCTAGCTCGTGCAACTACACCACTGCACACATACACAAATGACCAAGAAGAGCACCCAAAGTTCTTTTAAATACCTGTTAACCAACTGCTAAAATGTACAAAACAAAATAGCCTGCACTTTGCTTTGTGGCTTACAAAGCAGTTCGTATTTTGGGGGAGGGGCTTATCCGGTAACACTAGATCTGCTTTCGACTTGCAAGTTACATTGAGCCACTCTTTCAGAAGTGGCACCATAATGTGAGCTGCAGGAAAAAAATGGTTTACACTACTTCTCTGACGCAAAGTACTGCATACATATTTGTGCCAAATTCAAAAAGTACCTCATCCATACCTTGATGCATTCTGAATTATGCGAGACTTAACGGATACCTTTTGAAAAACACAAATTGATCCCACTAACCCCATTACTGTCCCAGTTACATCACAAATGGGGTAAGACGATGACGAAAGGTAAAGCTGCGATATCCCATTTCAGTAGGAGAATATCAAGTTCCTCCACTATGTATCGTGACGAAATTCAAGCTTAGAGCCTCAACAAGTTTCAGAAGTGCCGTTTTTAAGGTTTCAATTGTATTATCACAAAACACGTTACTATCCAAAAACAGTTAAATACTACACACTACACACTAGACCTTTCTCCCTGTGAACACAAAGTAAAAGCGCACTTCATAAAAATGAACGAGACTTAAACAAGACCTTAACGCACGATTTATTATACAAAAATAAGTGCGTTTTCGCTGGAGACTGAGCTACAGCTTTCTCAAACCGCCAACTCTAGCTTTAGTTGCGCCCATGCGTAATTATTCATTCAAAGGCAGTTAAAAAAACAAAACATTTGGCATAAATAGTGTATCAATGTTAAAAACAAAACGCTACATAGAGTACACAATCTCTCAAAGCAGAATAAGGTGCAATAGCTAGTAATAATTACACTAAAGAAGCAAGTCAATCAAGACTATAACAAACTGTATAAGTGACCTACACTTACAACGCTTACATCATAAAACTGCCCTAAAGTAAATACACTGTATTATTCGTTATACCTACTAACTCCATTCACAATAAATTAAGATGCAGGTTTAGTTACTGTTCAGAAAACACTTATAAACATGAGGCGGGCATCCGGAACAGCAGCAATAACCATAGACAGGTTGAAGAGGCCATAAAGCCTCCCTCTTGCACTTGTTTTACTTTTCAGAATTACAGGACACTATTTTAATACTCAACTGAAAAAAAAAACAAAACGATGAAATAGCGATAACAAAGCAAAGGCCATTTAAATATAGCTGATTTGTGCTACGGTATTAACGGAAAAGTACCGACAACAGTATTCCGCAACGAATATATGCAATGATTACAACAGTAGAATACAGCAGTAATTGTAAATTCTTACGCTGTAACATTAAATCCAACTCCACTTACAGCTATCCATTAGTGTTAGCACGCATTTTCTGAAGGATAAGAAGCAACAGCTTACCTGATGTGGTAGAAAAGAGCAGTTCTTTTGGATAGTCTAACCAGGAACTCCTTGCAGCAAATGCGGTGAGTGTCAATGGCTCTCTGGCGATCTGAGTGCAGAAATAAAATAGAGGGATTCAGCAGCAGGTCTCCAAATATTATTCCAAAGAAAAGAAATACCTGTTGCTGGACCCTCTATTTATTGGGATAAAACAAAAGAAAATTAAGTTGGGGGTGGAGCTGTATGCAAGTGGTGGCTTGGATTGCAAGAATCCGATTGGCTGCCACCACTTGCTTATCGCAAACCTTTTAAACTGAATTAAAAGTAAAACTTGAATGTGAACCTAATTTAAAAACACACTGAATCGTAACTGTATAATGTAATTTACAGGTTCAGTTACGATGTCAGTGTGTTTTACATTAGGTTCAACTACAGATTTGCATTACAGTTTATCTCGCATCAGGAAGGCACTCGGGGTTAAGAGCATGAAAAAACTATCTTCTCATGGCGCGCTCGGTGTTAAACACACAGGCGCCATGAGAAGCTACTCGGGGTTAATGAGTTAAGGGTTGTGATTGCGTGGCACACTGGTTTTGTGAAGTATGTGTTTCATGGTTTGTGTTGGGGGGGTGGAGGTTGCTTGGATTTCTGCTTTGGAAGTCTCTGTTGCTTTTGCAGATTTTTATTTAGAGCATCTGAGTATGTTTTCATGTATTTATGTGTGTTTTTGCCTGTGCTGGTTTCATAGGTCTATGTGAGACTGGTGGTGTGATGCAAGTAATTCCCTTCTCCTCTTGACTGTCTGGTCCAGTCTTGGGTTGAGAGAGCTTAGCCTCCAGTTTGACTGTATAATTGCATCTCTCACATGTATTAGTGTTTGGTGGTAGGAGGAGAGGGTTATCTGTGTACATGAGGCAATTGTAACATTGCGTCAAAATGCCCAGATTCACCAGTTGGAATGGAGAGTACACCTGAAACTGCCCTTTGGACATGCCTGGATAGGTACAGTGAACTGTTTTACTGATTGCATGGTAAGGTCAAATAGAGAGCCTTGTCTTGCTCTACAGTATAAGGGGATCTAGTGCTAAGGTTTATTAGTGCCTGCTATGAGTTTTGAGCAAGTGCCGGGCTGAGAAGTGAATGGTTTGAGTGCTTAAGTTGAAAGTTTGTCTAGTTCCAAGGGAAAAATTGAGGAGCAGACTTTGTTTAGCCAGGAATACTTATACCCTAGCTAACTGGCAAGAGGGCAAAACCGCACAAATGTGGGTTTTATAGCAGGGAAATGAAAGAGATAGAAATTAGCCCAAAATGGCCAATAAACTACTCATTTCTGGGCTGAAACCACTCCTCCAGGGACAGATAGGCTGCTCAAAGCTCCCCTCTCTCACAGGTGAACAGAGAAACTTCCTTCTATCCAAGTAAGGTATGGGCAGACACTGAAACTTGTAACACAGCCCTGAATTCAGCACTAACCTGATAACTGGACTATACTAACTTAGAAAGGTGGGAAAAAGTATATTTGTTTGTTTGTTTTTTTTCAGAAAGTAAATCAGATACAATCAAAAAAACACTTTAAATGCACAGAAATGGTTATCATACTTGAGTGTGTAGCCTACAACAGTTAATCGGGTAATTTAAACACAAAACCGACTTTGTTAAAGTGCAGGCAGTAAAATAAGTACAATATGTAACTGAAACAAGCTTTTTAAATCACAGAAACTCTAATAAAAATCTGCGTTTTTGGCAGAATTAGCTAAGCAAGAAAATGCAGAAAAATGATACTTAACCATTTCAAAGTCTTTCTTTTGTCTCTCTGCTGCTGCTGTAGAACTCTGCCACAGCACCAGACAGGAGCTTGCTGAGCTGTATACAAGCGCAAAAACCTTGTAAATGTGGGTTTTATAGCAGGGAAATGAAAGTGATAGAAATTAGCCCAAATTGGCCAATAAACTACTAATTTCTGGGCTAAAACCACTCCTCCAGGGACAGATAGGCTGCTCAAAGCTACCCTCTCTCACAGGTGAATAGAGAAGCTTCCTTCTATCCAAGTAAGGTATGGGCAAACACAGAAACTTGTAACACAGCCCTGAATTCAGCACTAACCTGAAAACTGGACTATACTAGCTTAGAAAGGCGGGAAAACAAGTATTTTTTTTTTTGTTTTTGTTTTTTTTTTGTTTTTTTTTTGTTTTCATAAAATAAAGCAGATAACAATAAAAAAACACTTTAAATGCACAGAAATGCCTATCACACTTGAGTGTGTAGCCTACAACAGTTAAACAGGTAATTTAAACACAAAAAAACAACTTTGTTAAAGTGCAGGCAGTAAAATAAGTACAATATGTAGCTGGAACAAGCTTTTTAAATCACAGAAACTCTAAAAAGTTGCCATTTTAAGCAGAATTAACTAAAGTCAGCAAGAAAATGCTGAAAAATGATACTTAATCACTCCTTTTTTCTGGATGAAAAGCCCTTGGTGATGAGGTGTGCCAAATAGAAGGATTTCCTGAGAGTTGTGGAGATGTGGTTATCGGAGGTGTCCACCTGTGTCCCTAAGTCTCTTATCACACTTTCGGTGTTTAGTGTACTACCACCTATGTGGTAATCCACAGTTACATGTTTTTTCCCAAAGGAGATAACTATACATTTCCTGGCATTGAGCTTGAGCCTGTGGCTCTGGCACCAAGCATCTGTTTCTGTAAGGCCCTTTTGTAGAATATCCACATCATTTGAGGATTCAATAATGGCTCCCAGTTTGCAGTCATCTGCGAACTTTGTTAGCCAGATTCCCTTAGTGTTGGCCTGTACTTTAGAGAAGTAGATGCCAAACAAGAGTGGTCCCAGGACTGAATCCTGAGGTACTCCACTTGTCACTTGTCTGGAGCTGGATTTGGAGTCAGCTACTTTTACAGTGTGGGTACTGTCAGTAAGCCAGTTGGCAACCCATCGAGTGATGTAGGGATTAATGCCTAGCTTAGTAAGTTTATCTATGATTCCAGAGTGGGGGATGGTGTCAAAGGCCTTGGCGAGGTCCAGATAGGCTGTGTGGACTGATTACCCTTGTCCACATCTCTGCAGACTGATTCGAAGAAGTCAATCAGTTTCAGGAGACAAGATCGGCCTTTCACGAACCCAAACTGTGTGGGGTTCCAGTGTTTGAAGGTTGCCAATGTCTTTGTTTATAAATTCCATGATAATACATCCCATGGCCTTGCAGATCAGGCTTGTCAGACTGATGGGGCAGTAGTTCCCAGGATCCAAGGTGGATCCTCCATTATGGAGTGGGATAACTGTAGCTGCGCGCCACTCAGTGGGTACGAAGCCTGAGGTGAGGCTATGATTAAACATGACACTTAGGTAAGGTGCCAGTTCATTTTGTAGTTCATGTAATACACAGCCTGGGATGTCGTCTGGTCCCATGGATGCTGTAATCTTAGCTTTGGGGAGTACGTTTTTTACCTGTGTGGCCATTATTACCAGAATTTGGCAATTTTTTCAGTATTGAGATGGGCTCTTTAGGGGGTAAGAGGGGGGTGAAATTTGCACTGAATCAATCTGCCAGAATATTGGCAATATACTTGGGATCAGTATATTTCATACCATTCTGTTGTAGCTCAGAGCAGATCTGAGCATTGCCATTTAGATTCTTGACATAGCTGTAGAATGCCTTGTGGTTGTTTTTTGGAATCTTTGGCAATTGTATTTTCATAACTAGCTTTGGAGGATTTTATGAGGGATCACAGCTTCTTACTGAGGCTGGTAAGGGAGTTTTTTTGCATCCTGGGATTTTCCTTTTTTCTGCAACAGTTTCTTCATTTTGTTGTAAAGTTTGTTTATGGCAAGGGACCACCAGATTGGCTTCCTTTTCTTTGGAGGAGAGTGTCTTGGTTCTATTCAGGATGGCACAATTCATGCATGAGTATATGTGCTTGTACAGTGCCTTAGTGTAGGATTCAGCAGTCCAACCTTCAGTTCTCGTCTGCATGGGTGTCATGAAGTTTGTCACTTCTGACTTGAGTAGCATGAAGTTGGCTTTGGAGATGTTTTTTACAGAGGTTTCCTTACTGGGGGGTGGGGGTGGGATGTGGATGTCAAGGGTGATTAGCTTATGGTCAGACCTGACCAACAAGGGGGTGACCATAGGTGTGGAGCATCGATTTCCCATGTTGGTAATGACCAGGTCTAGGATATTGGAGTCCCTGGTGGGACTAAGGATTAGCTGATCCAGGGCGTTGGAATTTATGAATTCCAAGAACCGTTGGGCAAAGGTTTTGGTACACAAGTAGTTTTCCCAGTTAATGGCAGGGTAGTTTAAATCACCCAGTATTAGGCTGGTTGGTTGTATCTTAATATTTTCCAGTATGTTTAGAATGGTGTAGTGAGAATCTTGGGGCATGGTGGGGGATCTGTAGCAAGCTACAGTTTGGATTGCAGTCTTACCTAGTGTTAGTTGCACCTGGAGAATTTCAGATGCATTGTGTTGGGAAACTGCCCTGGTGTTGTGAATATCCTTGGTGAATACGGAAACTCCTCCACCTTTAGTGTTTTGGTCCTGGTTTGGTGGCCGAAAAGTGTGGTAAGAGTTGTAGCCTGGTATTGCAGGGGTGCTCTCTGAACCCTTGAACCAGGCCTCATTTACTGCACAGATATCGATGTTCTCCATTTTTGAGAGTGCCTCAAGAGAGTGCATTTTGAGGTTTAGACTTCTAGCATTGAGTAGCATTACCTTCAGATTTTGCATGCTTGTACCTGTTATGGTGGTGGTTTTGTCCTTTGAACTTTGCCTAAAAAAGACACTATAGGGGTGGCAAGAGCCTTAGCCAGTAACCTGAATCCCAGGGGGTGACAGGTGCAGACCATCTCTGGCAAAGCATCGTGGTCTGTCGATCATGTCATCCCAGGCAGACTGATACTGGATCCCCTTTGAATGGCACCAGAAGCTTAGCCAATTGTTGAAGTCAATCATTTTGTCCTTATACTGTGGTATCATTCCGGGTGAAGGCAGGATGTTACTCAGTGCTAGGGTCATACCTGCCTGGGCCACATGATCCGAGAGCTCTTTCATGTCAATTTTCATGTAGTCCAGGGAGGTACGTCTCAAGTCATTCACTACAACATGGACAATGACAGAGTCATAGTTGTACATGTTGTGGAGTGACTTGAGCGCATGCGTTATGTGGTGGATCCTGGCACCCAACAGGCAGATGACTGTAATGATCTCCTTGTTCAGCCTGGTGAGAGAGACATCAGTGTGCATGACTACAGAGTCACCTATGAGTAAAGTGTTGGGTACGTTGTCTTACCTTAGGGGCTGTTGTTGGGTGGCACACTGGTGTTGTGAGCTATGTGACACTTTGGTTGTTATTGGTGTTTGTGTTTCAGCTTCAGAGGTCCTTGTTGCTTGGGCAGGTTACTGTTAAGAGCCTCCACATATGTGGGTTTAGTGTTGCTATGTGTGGGTGTTGGTGGTTTGGGTTTACAAGGGCTATGTGCTGCTTGAGGTGTAGGGCGGGTGTTGACCTTTTCCTCTTGACTGTCTAGCACAATCTTGGGTGGAGAGAGTTTTGCTTCCAGTTTGGCTAGGTAAGTGCATCTCTCGCAGGTTCTATTGTTGCGTGGTAGGAGGAGAGGGTTGTCGTGCACATGAGGCAATTGCCAGTGTCCAGATTCACCAGGTGGACAGGAAAAATCAATGGAAGCTGACCCTTGGACATGCCTGGTTTGGTGGTTTAAAGTACAAGAGCTGTTTTCCCTTACCTTAGCAAAGTACTTTGCAATTATAGGCTGTTTAGTGCCTACAATTAATTTCTCCTTATTAACAAGGAGAGTTGAGTGCTTGTATCAGTTTAAGACTTCCTAGTGCTTCCCAGCAGGTTTTAAATCAAGTGCTAGTCACAGAGATACTTAAAGTTGAGATAAAAAAATGGTTTATCCTAAACACTGCAATGTGCACTAGAGGAGTTAGATATAAAAGTAGGTAGCTTTATGTTTTACCTGTCTACAAAGTTACATTTTTAGTGGAGAGTCACTATTTTTAAAACAGCAAGATAGATTGAAAGGGGGTGGCCACTTTTGCATTCTGGTATTATTGAATACAGTAGGATGGCCAATAAATTTACATAGTTCAAGGGGATTGATTTCACAAAATGATAATTTTGTGCTTACTCACACAAGCCAGTAAAAAACAGAAAGGACATGAGATATATGGTCAAATTAACATAAGGGGAAGGCAACTAGAAAGACAGTGGTGTTTTAAAAACACTACAGTAACTGGGTGGGAGGGTGAGGAAACAATTTCTGCCTGACTCACAAGAGACAGGGCTGTGGTCTCTTTTCAAGTTTTAATATACAGTTAAAAGCAGAATACAAGTAAAACACAAGGTAAATAAAACAAATCACAGTGTTCAAAATAGAAAAAGGCAATAAAGTAATACAACAAATAAAATCCCTCACAGCAAAGTGTAGCAGAGTCTGGGTGAGCCTTTCTAGTAAAGCTCTGAAATGTTTTATTTTACCCCTTAATTAGTTCCTTGCTCCACCCCCTCAGTTCACAGATGATTAATAGGATGAAAGCATTCAATAAATATGTTTTAAAGTGATTGAAGTCTGCTTGGTGACCACATTTTTTCAATGTTATTCTGTAGCTGGTTATTGATTTTGTTAATAATGGCTCAGCCACTGTTTTGTTTTCAAACATTTTTCAAGAGTTATCTTTCTAGCCAATTAGAAATAAATGGTGTACTTTCCTTTCTATGCACTAGTGGATATTTAAATACTGTATTTAAGTACTGTAGTTAACATCAGTAACTTCATAACTCCTGATGAAGAAATCATGTCAGCTCAAAAGCTTAAGTAATTGCAAAATCTATGTTGGTCTAATAAATAATACATCATGTCTGTGTTCAAGTGTTTTTGTGTTTATTTATCAAAGCAGTGCAGGTCATTAAGATGGTCCACATGTATTCCTTAAAATCTCCTGGATAAAGAATAATAGTACATTAAATTACAGTTACACAGAAATGCAAAAATACCATTCACTTATATAGTCATGTTAGATCTGCAGAGTCATTTTTTAATAAATTGCATACTGTTTTACAATATTCTAAGATCAGGGTTCTTTACTGTAGCAGTTATCAGAAAGCACCAAGCATAAAGTTGCAAAACAAAAAAGAAAATTGGGGGAAAATACTTTATGGTGATTTTTATTTGTTTATATATGTGTGTATGTACATATGTATGTAAGCATTCATCCATTTATTTTCCTTTCATGCCCTGGGCTGAAAAGTTTAAATACAATATTTTTTTGTCAGTAGAATCCAGCACATTAGAGATTTTGAAGAGAAACTAAACTGTTAAAATTGTTCTCCATTCCTCTTCTAATGTATAACTCTATATTTGTTCTGTTAGCTTGGTACAGATTATTGAGGCTGTGATACTTCAAATAAGGTTCAGCTTGTATTCCTGGCCTTAATTTATTCCCTTACATTTATCTAACCTGTAATTTTGAGCAAGTCGCTTAACCAGGACATACTCCTGATGAAAGGCACTTGGTGCCTAGTTGGCTTTCCTTATCAAAAAAAAGATTTTTTGCTAATCCAAATGAAAATGCAGGACAGGGGTTCTAAAAGGGAATATCTTTCACTGGCTAATTGTTTCCCTCTCTCTCTCTCTCTTACCTCTCTCTCATATCCCTTTTCCTAAAAGAAAAGCTTGCTGTGTCAGTTTGAATATATGGGCTAACTGTGTCAGTCTATTTACAAGTTAATAGGTGAAAGGGAGAAAAGATGCACAGGGTTTTAGTAATGATACAGGTGTATCTTGTCTGTAACACTTGCACTACACCACATGGAACACATAGCCCTCCAGAACACACACCAGCACTGACTTCACATAAAAACAGACACAAACTGTAAAATGAAGCACTCCGAGGATGCCTGGAACTTTTCCAGAAGAAAAGCACTTAATTTTACAGTTTGTGTTCTGAGGTTCGTTTTTGGCTGTATTAAACCTATTCTGGTATACTCGTTGAGTGCTGTGAGTTCCTGATGCCTACTTCTGTTTAACATAAGATTTACAATAGGAACATTAATTGCTTTGATCAATCAGAATAGTTATTTTTGAATAATAATTATCTTTAATGGTATAATACTCAATAGCAGAATATACATCACTGGAATGGCTAACTGAAAGCAGCAGTATTGTAGAGCTCCATATAACTAGTTAAATAAGACATGAAAAAATATTATTTTTTTTTTCTTCAAAGTATAAACTCTTATAGATAAAGAACTAATTTACATAATTAGAAACGCTGAAGTTTTACAAATAATTTCCTGTCAAAAAGCTTGGAGATATATTCACTTGTTAAAATGAGCAACTCAAAGAATTCTCATCAGGATGCTGCCTTAAAGAAGGAACTACAACAGATGACATCTACCTTGCAGGAGTTGTCTTTGAAGATGGATGATTTTAAAGAGAACCTGGAAAATCTTAAAACAAGCAGTCAAAAACAGGCTGACACCCTCAAGGAAATGCTACAACACCAGACAAGGATAACAGGAATAAAGGTTTCTCTAAATGACTTAGAAAGCAGACTTAAGGAAGTGGAAACACAGAAAGAACTGCTTCTTAAACAAAACACTTGTTTGGGTAATAACGTAGATGACTTGGAAAATAGGGAGAGGAGAAATAACATCAGGATTTTCGGATTACCTGAAAACACAGAAGGTGATGATATTATTTCCTTTTTATCAAGCTGGATCCCTGACTTTTTAAATTTAAAAGAAGGACGCTCCTTTGGCATTGAAAGGGCACACAGAGCTCTTGGGAAACCTGCCACTAACTCAAACTCTCCCCATAGGTCAATAATTATCAAATTTTTTTCATACTTGGACAAGGAACTGATTTTAAGATCTGCATGGAGGAAGGCACCTCTGAAATATAAACAGAGCCTGATAAGATTTGATAACGACTATTCATCTAGAATAATGGAACAAAGGAAAAAGGTGTGGCTAATGATAAAGTTTCTGAAACAAAAATAACATCAAGGCACAACTTGCATATCCAGCTAAGATAAGGATACTGTATGCCAACGAGATGAGGACTTTTATTGACTTAGAGGAAGCCTCTTCATTTATTAAAACTAATAATGTGATTAATTTACCAGAAGATATGGATTGGATGTCACCTTCTCTCAAGAGAACAAAAGAAACAAATGTCTGGGCAGATGTCAAAAAGAAGAAGCAAAAGACTGATACTGTTACAGCCAAATCTCTCAAAGCATCTTCTATGATATGAATTGTTTTAACATTACTTTAAAGGACCGATTTTACTGCTTGGAATTTTAAAACAAAGGTAACTAACTACTTATCTATATTTTTTGAAAATAGATGACACAGGAGAGTTTTCACATTTGTAAAACAGGGCACTTTTTTTCACAGAAGGAGGGTTATTTAGCACATAAAATATGTATACTGTAAATCAACATACATAGTATATGTGTATTTTCTCTTAATTGTCTCTTTTCTTTCTCTCTTCTTTCTTTTCTCATTATTTATTTTAACTGCATCTTGTCTCCCTTTGTAAATTCTACTAATATAGTCTGTATAATTTAATAACTCACTATCTATACATAGATAAGCAATAGTCTAAAACAATCTAGTTTTAAGGTAGACTAATTGGAATAGTGAACTTAATTAATTGTTATTACAATATTTATTAGATTAATGATAATCACTTTTATGCTTATTGGGACTGGGGACATGTTTGTGATTAACTCTGAAATGTTCCATTCATGTACATATGTCCTTTGAATTATTTCCTTTTAGTATTAACAAATACATAAAAAAAGGAGGGAAAAATGTACTGTTGTTTAAGAGACGTGAAGCTTTCTTCACACTCTATTTGCATTGCCATAGCAACACTAAACAATTGCTACAGTTTCTAAGGACATTGTGAACCTGTTAAGTGCGTTTAGCCTCACAGATAACAAATAATAAGAAAAAGCAATGTTGTTTAGTTATTAAAATGAAAAACAACCTAAGCAAGGGAAAATAAATACATAATAGGACTATTTGTAAATATTTTATGATTTACCCTCATAGGATTACATATTCCTGGAAACACACCTGAAATGTTCCCAAACTACATGTGCACTTAAATGTAGCTGCTTGATTAAAAATTATTGCTCAGTTTAACATGCTGATTTCACAAGCTGTCTGCACTGTAAAAGTTTAATTTTATATGTTACTTAAAATTGTCAGTCTCTAGAACATATGAAAAGATACATATTACTTTTTGCAACATATTATCTTTGCATTTACCTCACACTCTGTACAAACTCACTTGGTAACTGATAGCTATTCATTTAAAATATCAGTTTAAATATTAAATGTGTCCTTCAAATGCTATTGACATTTTGACAAAATATAATCTGAACGGTAAAATGAATGACTTGAAAGAAGTGAAGTAATGCATAGATTTCAAAGACGGTTCTTGACACTACAGTAAAAGTAAGAAAGAAAATGGTAAACGCTGCTACCCAAAGATCCTCTTCGTAAAAGTGAAGAAACAAAATGAGTAAAAACCGGAGACAGACCACCACGATGTAATAAAATAGATACCAAATTTATTAAAAAAGATGAGCGCTTTCGCGTACTCCCAGGGTACGCTTCTTCAGATCTGTTTTAGTTACTAAAACTCTAGCTTTTTATACATTTAAGTTCATTAAAAACATTCAACATCAATCAATCAATTAATTAAATCATCATTACGTAATTAAACGTGTATCTTGATAATTTAAAGCAAAGCATACTGAATATCAAATGTAGCTTTAGTTCAAACCCATAATTCAGCCTTCAAATTGCTGTATGTAGAAATGTTCTAGTTGCAGCCATATGGCTTGATATATGTGTTAGAAAAATATATATCTCCTGGCAGTAACCGGTCAAGCAGGTTTATGTCTTTCAGCATTAATTATCTGCTGGGTAGAGAAAAAAATGTATGTACATGTATATCTTTCTTCCTTCCACTGAGGGAGGATGGCTCTTGTGAGGTTCCTTCCACTGAGGAGGATGGCCTTGTGAGCTCTCTCAAGATAGAGCAGTTGCTACTACCAGAGAGACAAAGGCTTCTTCAGATCTGACTTTTAGTTACTAACACTTGCAAGGCTGTGTTATTCATTTGGGAAAGTTCATTAAAAACATTCAACATCAATCAATCAATATTGTGGACTGTAGTGATGTAAATGCCATCATTACGTAATTAAACGTGTATCTGATTGTAAATACTATTTAAAGCAAAGTTACATACTGAATAGGTCAGTCAAAACTCTATACTTGTAGCTTTAGTTCAAACCCATTGAACTTGAGCCTTCAAATTGACTGTCATTTTGAAAAGCCTAATGATTTTTACAGTCTGATTTTAACAATTTATTTGACAATATGTGAGAATGTGATGTATCAAAAATAAATGTACAATAAAATAGAATAAAATAAAATAAACATTAAATATAAGATATATGAAATATAATCTGAAAAATGAAAAAGTAAAAGTACAGTAAAAGTCTTTTCTTTTCAGCTTTTCCCGGTTAGGGGTCGCCACAGTTGAACTCTGGTCCGCTCATGATTGGCAGTCGATTTTTATGGTGCTGAGTTGCCAGCCCGACACCCAACCTTCAGCGAAGGCACGCCCATTCACGGATGTCTTTCAGAGGCCACTCGACCACAGGGAAGACATGCAGACTCCACACAGAAGGCACTCCAGCTGAGAATTGAACAGGAAAACCTCTTGCTGTGAGGCAACAAAGCTACCGCTATACCACCGCGGCTTTCATTGACTCTACAGTAAAAATATATATTCACAAGGAAGGATTGAAATGTTTTAGTCTTCCAGTTAAAATAGCTTACTGTCAACATTTTGCAATATCAGAAAGTTTGAAGAGCTAGGAAATTACTATTCTTTGTCTTCATAATGATTGTTAGACAGACGTTAGACTCTGCTTAGTTTAATGAATTGTGACATATGTTTATGAGGAAAAGTGGACTAAGTTATTCACATTGGACTACATATTCCTGGAAACTCAACTGAAATGTCCCCAAATTACTTGTGAATTTAAATGAAACTGCCTGATTAATAAGCATAACTTACTTTAACAACCTGAATCCATAAGCTATATGCTCTATATATGCTACATTATATATGTCACTTGCATATGACAGGCTCTAGAGCACACAAAAAAATACATATTATTTTTGCAACATGCTATATTTGCACTAACCATACATTCTAAACTAACTCAAGTGGAAATTGAAAAGTTATTTATTTGAAACATCACTCTAAATATTAATTGTGCCCTTGAAATGTTATTGCCATTTTGACAAAAGAAAACCTGAATTGAAAAAGGAATGATTTGAAGAAGTGAAGTATTGTACAGATTTCAAAGACAGCTATTCACACTACAATATAAGTAGAAATGTATACATGCAAGGAAAAATTGAAATGTTGTGTACTATTTGTTAAAATAGCTTATTGTTAACATTTTGCTTTATCAGAAAATAAACCACGAAAAGCACGAGCTGGATGCCAGAAAATCCAAAATTTATTGAGTGCTTTTGTCAAAATTACATATGACTTCCTCAGAATGACAATAACACTCCTACACATCTTATTTATATTAAAACCAATTCACACATTAACAAATTACGATGTAATTGATAAGTATATGTAGATTTAAAGAAACAGACTCCCTTATACTTAAAAACTGCATGAAAAATATGAAATGTGTTGGAACATAATAGTGTGCATGTATAAACACATATAAAACCTATTGTAAGATAATTTATCAACCATATAAATGGAAAATGCTAATTAAAAATGCAAAGATAATGCAATATATAATCCAATTTCTTCTGTCAGCATAATTATAATAATGATGCTTGTAATATTTGCAAAGTTACAGCAGTAATAACATTGTTGTCACCTCTAAAAAAAAATCTACTTTTAATTTTAAAAAGCTAGTAAGAGAAACCATGCCGTTGAGTCCTGGAAACCATGCCATTGAGTCCTGGACTGGTGGTGGCATTAACCCTCAATTGCCATAATAGTTCTTTCAATTCTAGTACTTGGTCAAAAGGACCACCTCTCTCATCCATTACAAGCCATTCCACGACTGTGAACTTAAAGTGGTGACCTGGAAAGATGTTAACATGTTTGACTAATGCATTTTTTAAATTGCTTTTCCCTATATCATACATATGCTGGTATATGCATGTCCTAAAGTCGTTCTTAGTTTTACCAATGTAAAACCTGGAACACACCTGATATATATCTGCATACACCACGTATTTCATCCCACAATTGTTTTTCTGGTTAAATCTCACCCACCCATGTCCATCTATAAAAACTCTGCCACCCTCCAAAATGTTTAAGGGAGTCTGTTTCTTTAAATCTACATATACTTATGAATTACATGATAATTTGTTAATGTGTTAATTGATTTTAATATAAATAAGATGTGTAGGAGTGTTATTGTCATTCTGTGGAAGTCATGTAATTTTGATGAAAGCGCACAATAAATTTTGGATTTTCTGGCATCCAGCTCATGCTTTTCATGGTTTTTAGTTACTTGGTATTTTTGTTTTTGTTTTGGTATGGATTCCAGCATGCAGAGCGGTGTGGGTACCAGAGATACGCACGAGGAGTTTACCTCAGCCATGCAGAAACTCACAGAACTTATTGGAGTTTTTAATACCCTGGGGTTTGGGACAAAAGTTGGACTTTTTAGCAGGCGATTGTAATCGCCATCAAACGGCACCGCCTACTGTTTCACAGGACTCCCTTTTTAGTATACCACCAGGGCAAGGCAGCCCAAATTGGCAAGGAAGTATTGCTATGACGGACACAAATGGTGTTACACCACAAGGAACTGTAGTTACAGCCAGACCATCACAACGGAAAACCCAGACACAGGGTAATGGAGGGTTACGGCAAGTAACTGACAATATATTCAGTTTAACCGACTGGATTAATAAAGACAGCACCGGTTTTCACCATAATGTGAATAGAACTATGAACCAAGGTACTGTAAATTCAATATTAAAGAATTTAGAGAAAGATAGCTTGAAAATGAAGAAGCTGCAAATTGAAAATCAGTACCTTAGGGAATGTTTGAGATGAGAACAGGTCCCTAAAGGTATGAGGTACTGGCATTTTCTGAATGGTATAACTAACGGTTCTGATTTATACACAGACTTGATTACTTTATTTAACCGTCAAGGTTGTGAATTATTGCAGTTACTTATAAGGGACAATGATAAAAAATTTGATGTACTGCAAGACTCTGTTAGTAAACTTGATGCTAGTTTGAAAAAGAACACGGGTTTTTGTACCATTTACAATGAATATAATTCAGTGTTTGTTAACATCGATAAGATTGCAGACAAAATAAAAGAAAAAAAGAATAAAAAGTTGGATAGAGACGCTAAACATTATGAAGCTGGTTTAGCCTATCCCTTGGTATTAAATGGCAATGATAAAACTGTGAAAATTAACTTTAATAACAATAATGATGTCTTTGAGGAAACAACTGAAGACATTTAATTTAGTGGTGAGAGTACCCCAGGTCCCATCCCTTTAGGACAACCCCTAAGGAGGTCAGAGAGCATCAAAAAACAAAGGTACAACCACAGGAGGCAATCCAGTGGGAATTACCAAGTGGACCATTACCATCTACCTCAGAGCAATTCTGGGAGGGGGAGGGGGAAACGGGTGAATTGGTAACGAACAAGATAATACAAGATGTATTGTTTAACAACAATCACAGTGACATTGCTATTATTTTCAATGACCACAAATATTTCAAAATTTATAATTTAAGTAGTGTCCAAGTTAACAAGGAATGGGCAAACCTTTTTCAGAAAGGATTAAATTTTGTGCCTTTTAAAAAATTTTGTGTGGAAAAAACTCTATTAGATGTCATGTTATATTCTAGAAAGTTCAATTTAAGTGTAACCTTGGGTGAGACTAATAATAACAACAGCGATTTTACTGTACATAAAAAGACGAGTGTATATATCCTCCCATTACACCTTACCATAACACTGTTTCAAGGTATTTGTATGAAAGAAATTAGAGATCTGTCTAGGAATAAAGAATGTACTACATTGTTGAATTTAACTAGGGAAAAAATTATTCTTCTTGACAGTATTTCTAACAATAGGCTCATTTGAGTCATGAACCCTGACAAGGGGGAGTGGATTGGTCATTATCGACCAAGATAGATACATTGAATGTATGCTAGAACATCTTTTTGGTGATGGATATGTGCAAATATCCCACAATGAATTAAATATACCATACAGACATGTGGACATGGTCCTAACTGATTTACTTTTGAATGACCAGATTACTGAAGGGGATTTTAATTTTTGTACACAGAAACATCTAAGGGTCCCGACTATCTTTGGGATCTCAAAAATCCACAAAGACATCACCCACCCACCCCGCCCTCCATTAAGACCTATAGTGGATGCAAAAGGTTCCAAGACTATTACTATAGCTAAATTCTTGGACCATCAGTTAAAAACTGTTTGAGTTCATTCACACATATTATCAGAGATTCATGGGATTGTTTGAAGAAAATTAAGCAAGAATTTTATAGTAGTAACATTATCTTTACTACAATTGACATTAAAGATGTATTTAATGTCATTCCACACAGTGAGGGCATTGAGCTGTTTTATGCTTCTTTATGTCAGCATACCTCATTTTCACATACAAAAATACTTACACTAAGGACCTTGATGGAATTAGTCTTGGAGAATAGTTTCTTGACCTTTGAAGGGCACTTATTCAAATAAAGGTCTGGAATAGCAATGGGGGAAACCTGTGCACCAATTTTTGCTAATATAGTTTTGACTCAGTGGGAATTGTCAAAAGTTTTTATATCGGAGGGGATGTCACATTGTAGATTTTACGGACGATATCTGGATGACATCCTAATTTTTTGGACTGGTAACCAGGACCAATTGTTGGAATTTTAACTGTTTCTCAATTCCAGCACTACATTTTTGAAATTTACAATGGAGACACATACTGAACTCACTAGTTACTTAGACATACAGATCAGTAAGGACTTTACTAACAATCAATTTTGTTCAACAATCTTCAGGAAGCCAACATACTCGAATACCCTTCTCCATTTTGAGAGCGGGCACCCCCTGCACCAAAAACGATCTTTGGTCAGGGGGCAGGGTGTGAGACTTGCCTGTATGATTAGTAAAATTGAGGACTTTCATAAGGAAAGGGATGTTTTATTGAGTGTGTTAATGAAGAGGGGTTATCCTGACAATTTTGTGAAACCGTTATTGGAAGAACTAACCACAAAGGGAGTGGAATGATATTTTTACCCCTTGTTAGGTTTAGATATCTCTAGATTGTGTGCACCATTGGAAAACAGTGTTCTGACAACTGCTTCCTATAGGAATGGGTTGATTCTCACATACACCCCACAATTCCCTCTGATTCGGGACATTATTGCAAAGAATTGGTTCATATTAAGAAGTGATGAGACCATTGGGGGGGAATAGGTGATGCACCTGTTATAGTATATATAAAGGACACCAGTGTTAAGAACCTACTAGAAAACAAGGGTAGGAACATCAAATGTGGTGTAGGTAAAATGACAAAATGTGGCCAATGCATCCAGTGTAAATACATTTTGGAGGGTGACAGAGTTTTTATAGATGGACATGGTTGAGTGAGATTTAACCAGAAAAACAATTGTGGGACAAAATGTGTGGTTTATGCAGGTATATGTCAGCTGTGTTCCAGGTTTTACATTGGTAAAACTAAGAACGCCGTTAGGACATGCATATACCAGCATATGTATGATATAGGGAAAGGCAATTTAAAAAATGCATTAGTCAAACACGTTAACATCTTTCCAGGTCACCACTTTAAGTTCAAAGTCCCGGAACGGCTTGTAATGGATGAGAGAGGTGGCTCCTTTGACCAAGTACTAGAAGTCAAAAAACTATTATGGCAATTGAGGGTTAATGCCACCACCAGTCCAGGACTCAATGACATGGTTTCTCTTACTAGCTTTTCAAAATTAAAAGCAGATTTTCCTTTTTAGAGGTGACAACAATGTTATTATTGCTGTAACTTTGCAAATATTACAAGCATCATTATTATAATTATGCTGACAGAAGAAATTGGATTATATATTTCATTATCTTTGCATTTTTAATTAGCATTTTCCATTTATATGGTTGATAAATTATCTTACAATAGGTTTTATATGTGTTTATACATGCACACTATTATGTTCCAACACATTTCATATTTTTCATGCAGTTTTTAAGTATAAGGGAGTCTGTTTCTTTAAATCTACATATACTTATGAATTACATCGTAATTTGTTAATGTGTGAATTGATTTTAATATAAATAAGATGTGTAGGAGTGTTATTGTCATTCTGAGGAAGTCATATGTAATTTTGACAAAAGCGCTCAATAAATTTCGGATTTTCTGGCATCCAGCTCGTGCTTTTCATGGTTTTTAGTTACTTGGTACTTTTGTTTTTGTTTCTTTATCAGAAAATATAAAGAGCTAGGAAATTATTTCTTATTTGTCTTTATAATGTTTACTAAAGTGATGTTAGTCACTGACTTGTTTAATGGATTGCGAGAAATGTACAAGTCCGACTACTGAATGTTATTTCTGTTTACCTATGTTTGCTGAATTTCTTTTATTAATACTGATTTAAAACAAGGGAAAGAAAGGGAAGGAAAATCTCTGATTTTGGTCAAGGGAGGAGAGGCTTAAGAGTATTTTAACTGCCCCGAGAACTCTCTAAGATGCTCTAAATACTATTTGATTAATACTTACCTAAGGTAAGTCTTGATTACCATATAGGTACCTTCACATTCATTCTAGACCTGATGGGATTATCCATTCTGGAAGCAGAAGGTGCCCTATGCAGGATGGGAATTGTCAGGGTGATCATAGTTCATTCTTAGACTCTACTTTGTAAATCTATAAATATGTAAAAGCACTGCACACTAGAATGGTAGGGTGCCTCTACTCAG
Source organism: Protopterus annectens (assembly GCF_019279795.1). Classification (NCBI taxonomy): domain Eukaryota; kingdom Metazoa; phylum Chordata; order Ceratodontiformes; family Protopteridae; genus Protopterus; species Protopterus annectens. Next base: position 577,189,999 of record NC_056744.1, on the reverse strand, counting down.
AGTTAGAATACCACTGATAAGCCATGTCTTTTCATAAGTGTAAGTTGAAGTTGATGAGCTGAAGACTGGGAAAGTAAAGGAAGACAGTACACCTACAGTAAATTCATATTTCACTGGTAATCACTCATTGTCTCCTGTAGAGTTCTTTTAGTCAAATTATTTTAGTAATAATCTATTTGTCGTTGGCTTATTTAGTATATGCTCCTCTGTTGCATTTAATTTATCCAAAATTACATATCTGACATATTTGGGATCTCTTAAGGGTAACTAAACAGTGGATATTTTCTAAGTCAACTTAATTGTTTATACTACTAACATTCCATCCTGATATATAAAATGCTATAGAACAATAATAGAATAATATATAATTTCATATCTCTTTTAAGAAAATTCTCCATATAATAATTTAACATATGGAGCTCAGTTGATATTGTTGGTTAAAGGTATGCGTGATAATCCAATAGCTATATCTTTATCTATTGGATTAGGAATGATTTTCATTCCATGTTTAATGGGAAATTCATATTTACTTGTATTTGATACTTTAGAATTAATGTTTTATAGAAGTACTTTTTTAAAGCCTTGCCAGAATTTTACCCTACTTGTATTTAAAGAAGAAAGAACATTAAATTACACTCCCAAGTTTACACACATAAACATAACATTCAGTGTTATCAGAGAATATGGTATAACTACTATAATCAAAATAAAAAAAAAAGAAGCAAAAAGTTTCTTCCAACAATAACTTGAAATGGATTTAACATTCTCATCGTTTAATACTAATGGCTTAAATAATGCAAATAAAAGATCAAACTTACTAAAATATTTAAATCTAAATAAGGCACAAGTAGTATTTCTCCAGGAAAAACATTTTAAGACTAATGATAGCTTTATTTGGGGCTCTAAGGACTATACAGTCTTAGATCAATCCTCCTATAAAACAAAGACAAAAGGAGTATCAATTCTCTGGAAGAAAAACATAATTACTCCAAAAGTTATTTATAAATATGAAGACAAAGAAGGTCTACTAGCATTTGTTATAATTAAATTTAATAACAGAATATGGACCTTAGCTAATCTATATTGGCTCCCAGGAATTGTAGCAGGAACGGTTAAAAACACCTAGATTTTATTACCAACAATTATAAAGGAAATCTTATACTGGGAGGAGACTTTAATTGTACATTAGAAGCTTCTGAAACCACCAAGAAGTCTTTTTGCATAGCAACTATTTCAAAATCCTTAAAAAGATGGATTGATTCATTTTATTTAATCAAAACTTTTTAAAGTAAAAGATGATAAATCCTTATTATTTTCCCATAAAGACCATAGATTTGGAACACAAACCAGAATAGACAAATTATTCATTGTTCAAGATTTACAAACAAAAATCTTTAACTTTTCAATAGTTCCATACCCCTTCTCAGATCATGACTCTCTGATAATGAAGCTCCAAATAGAGTTTAAACCTTTAATCCTCTCAACTAGAATTCCATCATAGTTCACGAAAATTAAAGAATTCAGACCCTGGTTGTTGTCAGAACTACAATTATTTATTGAATTAATAATATAACAGAAATCAGTAGAGTCATGGTTTGGGACTCATTAAAAGCGTATTTATTTGGTAAGCCCCTTAGCTGGTACAAAAACAAAGTCAGAGAGTGGGAATCTGAATCATTAGACTTGCAAACCAGACTCTTGACAGAAAAATCTAAAAAAATCAGAATTGTCAAGAAGTCAAAAAAGAAATAGAGGAATTAAATAAAAAATATAATGAAATTCTAACACACAAAACTTGTCTAGCCTTGGAAAAATTAAAAATAAACTCATTAGCCACCTCCCCCAGATATCTACATAACGTATCTATAGTCTAAAGCAAATAACATTAGTAGTATATATCATGAAAAGAAAAGGAACAAGTATCAGATATAGGAGACATCCTTGAAGCATTTTGGTTTCATTATATGGAACCCTTCAAAAAAGAAGATTTAGATACCAACCAAATAAACTTAGATATAAACCTTATCAATATAAAAAAAAAATCCAGAAAACTTAAAACTAGACCTACAAAAACCTGTATCCTACAAAGAAATTGTTGACAAGATAAAAAGAAAGTAAATCTAACTAAGCTCCAGGGATAGATCATATAATTATGGAAATGTACATACTCTTCCCTTCAACAGTAATCTCCCTTTTTCATAAAACTTTGCTAGAAGTCCTGTCAGAAGCAAAAATACCACCCTCATGGAAATATTCTCTCATAACACCAGTTCTAAAAGTTAATAAACTATCAGACCTTTGCACCTCATACAGACCTATATCATTACTGAATAATGATTACAAAATATGCATGTCAATCTTAGCTAACAGAATGAAAATCCCACTTTCAAAGAAAATTAATAATGATCAAACTGGATTTTTATATAACAGGCACACACATGATAATATTAAAAGGATATTTACTCTTATAGATTATGTGAATAAAGAAGATAGAGAAACACTTGTAATCGGATTAGACATGGAAAAAGCCTTTGATTCCATCAACTGGGAATATCTATTTAAAACTTTAGCATTATTTGAATTTCCTCCTCCCTTCATCTTATTACTAAAAAACATATATATTAAAAACTTAGCCTACATTAAATTAGGTCCTTTCACCTCAGAATCTATCCATATAATGAAAGGTACTAAGCAAGGATGTACCCTTTGTCCTATTTTATTTGCTTTGGCTATAGAAATACTTGCAGAAAAAATACGCCATAATCCAAGAATAAAAGGAATAGAAGTCTATGACCAGTACATATCTAAAATAATTCTTTTTGCTGATGATATTTTATTAACCCTATCAAATTCCAAAGAGTCATTAGGAGAGCTAGAAGAAGTAATGGAGAAATTTTATAAGATTTCAGGTCTACACTTTAATAGATCAAAATCAAAATTTCTATTTTTAAATAAGAAAAAAGAACTACAAGTTACTGATAAATCCATCATAGGAAAACAATAACTTACGCTAAATTATTTAGGAATAGTGTTATCCAAAAATATAAACAAAACAATATTAATAAATTATAAAAACATTATTGAAACAATAAAAATATATATAGAAAAGTGGAACAAAATTATATTAACTTTTGAAGACAGATTGCAATTAATAAAAATGGTCTTATTGCCAAAAATACTATATGTAGCATTAGCAATACAGTTAACTCCTGAAAGATGCATTCTTAAAGAAATAAACTCATGTTTAATAAAATTTGTATGGTATCCCAAAAAGAATAGAGTAGCTCTAACTCATCACATTAGACCCTGAAAACAAGGAGGATTGTACTTCCCAGAAATAGAAACATATATAAAAGCTTCTGTGCTTAAAACTACAATAGACTGGATAAACCCAAATTATTTTGCCAACTGGAAAGAATTAACAATGGCTATATTAACAAATGAATTTAATCTGTTAAAAAACTTTTAATAGTAGACAAATCAAACAAACATTGGTACATACTATGCATAAGTATACAATATAATATAACAAAACCTTCTTAAATAACACTGATCAATCATTACATCAATTCCTTTAGGAAACTTATCAATGCAAACACAGATCTAAAACTTTGGTTTGACCTTTTAACCCCATTTACCATCACTAAGACCTTTCCTCATAAAATATATAGGGAAACAATAACCTCCTGGGAACAAAATGGATTCTTATGCTGGTTTCAATGTGTAAATAAATTAAATGTTTTAGATATACATATGATAACAACTGCTTACAATATTCCAACACAGGACTGGTTAACCTTACAAAGCATTCTAATGTACACTCAAGATTCATCCAGATTAATAATCCCTCATTTAAAGATATTCCAAATCTAATAAGTTTTCTGTATGCATTTATATATATATATATATATATATATATATATATATATATATATATATATATATATATAATAGTTGTGAAAAGAAAAATTCCATTTCAAATCTATATAAAGAGTTAATAACATATAAAACAATTCCCAAACCATCATACTGGCAGTTCTTAACAAAAGGTCAGTCATTACAGTTAACAGAAGAAATTAAAACTAACATCTTACTATCAGTTAATTACACCTCTAACACACAGTACTGGAAAATATTTAACTGGAAATACTTACATAGAGCATTTTTAACACCACTACAATTGGTTTTTGATGGAGGTGTGAAAAGTCAAATAAAGCAGACTGGATTCATATATTTTATGAATGTAATAAAATTAAATCATATTGGAATGGAATCAATCATTTTTACAAGCTTTATTTAATGAATTATTTACCTTAACTAAAGTATTGATTATACTAAATATAAATGAAGGTCCCTACCTGAATAAGACAAGTATGTATTTGTTATGGACAATACTTGCTGTATCTAGGAAATGCGTAACCAGAAGGTGGAATTCAAATACACCCCCGACCTTGGAACAATTCTACACTTTACTGAAGGCAACTGCATCGATGGAAATAAAAATCAAAGAACTACAAATTTATCCCAGGCCATTGGTAAATAATCCTTGGAAGAAAGTTATATCTTTGTTGGACACTCTGCAATAATCAATATTGTATTTCTGATAACTGATCTGTTAATTCTATATTTAATAACATAACAGTGTATATAATTGAAAGTCAGGCTATTGTAAATATTGTATATGGTTGTTTAAAATGATATTTAAAAATATTATGTAAATGTTATTTTAATTGAAAATAAAAAATATTTGAGGAAAAAAATGAATATACATCACTAAGAATAATGCTAAACAGAATCACTGAATGACCTAGGAAACGACAGGAGAAAACATTTTTCTAAAGTATGTATTCTTTTATTATGCTATGATTGCAAAGTTAAGAAAAACTCAGAAGGAAAAAATAATGTCCTACTCACCAATAACAGAAGACCTACAAAAATCAAAACCATCTATAGGTGTCCAATCAGGTGAGATTTAATGTTCAAATATACATGACAGAAAAGAGGAACAGCACAGAAATGTGATTTAAAACCAGACAGTTTCACAATCCAGAAGGATAACATAAGCATAGAGTGCCTAACAATGAAAATGAATAAAAAGGCCAACAGAAATAAAAGATAAAAATGAGTTAAAATTGTAAAAAAAATCCTGTAACTTTCTTGCATTCTTTGCTTTATTGCATTAGAAAAAGAGAAAAGACATTTATTCACAGAAGTACCCAGAATAACCAAAAGGTTAAAACTACATTGAACACATAATGTCAAGTGTTAGCTTGTGTCAAAGCAGTACCACTATTAGAAAATACACGATTAACACCAACGGAACACATCATATAGCACAATGCTAACTAACGGAAATCATCAGAAAAAGATGACAAGCAGTGGAGTTCAGTGCTGCATATCGATCAAAACAAAAGAAGAATTTCCACCTACAAGTGACAACTAACACAACACACACACACACAAATACTCAAAAAAAGAAGAAAATATAAACGATAAACTTTAGACAATAAGACTATTTTTTAGCAAATTAATGACAAATAAGGTCAATGGGTGGGGAAATAAAATAACTTGCATTTTTACAGTTCAGGATTATTTGTCAAAGGATTATTCCTTGGACAAATCAACAAAAGTAATTCACTGGATATCACTTTCAGTGAACGCATTTTCAAGTTTTTTTTTTTGCAGGGGGCAATTGCTCTGTAACCTCTATGTGGGGGGAGGAGACCCCCACAGCCCCAATAATGTATATATACCAACTATGTGGTAATACAACAGTGGAGAAGCACAACTCCTTCTGTTAGCTAAAAGTAGCTTTCAGTGATGAAGTCATCATGTTGCTTTAAGTTGATTAATCAGCACTTGGCAGCTGTGTTTATTCCCAATATTTATTGCTAGATGTCAAATGTGTAGCAATTAAATTTAAAATGTTAATATCATAAAAATTCTTTCATTTTATGTTTTAAATGTGTTCAAAATGGATTTCTGCATAAAATGTATATTTAAAAAGATTCACAAAGCCTCCGTGTAAGAGTTACAAGGCTTACACGGAGGCTGCAGTTAAACAGTGTGACGTCAGCATGCCATGCATATGCATGAGGGCATGCTGAATCACACCTAAGGATAACATGGTCCATGTAAGACCGTAGGGGGCGTGTCCGTAGGGCGAGCCCTGCAAACGGACACACCCCCAGAAGAGTAAAAGTCCCGAAAGTAAACCCCACGACAGAGTCCGTGTAAATGTGAATAAACACAACACAACACATGCCCCCACAGACTATGAACATAAAATGTATAAATGAACATGTTATATTTTTTTTATAAGTTGTAAAGATGTTTGCCCATGAGTGCGCTTTGCTGGCGTGCCGGCTTAGCCACAGTTAGCAGTCAGTGGAAAAGCATATAAGAACTAAATATGCAAAGTAAGCCAAGAAGCAATAGCGTAGCAGTAGAGACATTGGCTGAAGAGGAGGCAGTCATGGTTCGAGCCCCCACAACATCAATTTTTATTTTTAGTGAAATAAGCACGAAACAATTCCCTGACATATATGTACATATATAAAATTATATTTTATGTAAAATGTAATGAAATGGGCCATGTATTTTGAAGAAATGTGAGATAATAAAAAAAAAATGTCAGATGTGCCTATAGCTGAGCTACACTCTAACAAGTTGAGTATATCTGCCCGTAGGTGAGCAGTGTTTTAACAGGTGTAAAATGAGTGCCCGTAGGTGAGTAGTGGTTTAACAGGTGTAGAAGGAGTGGCCGGGTTGAGCAGAATACCAACATGCTGAAACTGTGTGCCCGTAGCTGAGCTGAGCGTAATATGCGTGCTGACAGCCAAATGACGCGTAAACCAGCATAACCCATTTGCGCGGAGCTGCGCACCGCGCCAACAAGCTAACCGACGGGCAACGTTGAGCAAGCTGTATCAAAACTGCCTTTACACAGACACACCTCCTAGCCTGTGTAGACAGTCATAAAATATAAAAAGCAATGGCCAGGCTCGAACTCAGGATACCATGCACCATAGTCAAAGTACTGAACCACTAAGCCATGACAGTTGCTCTTAGAAATGCAATAATAGCATAGATATAGCAATGAATGGAAAGAGGAGCATGACAAAGCAGGTTTTGTGAAGCTGATACAATTCCAAAATGGCCAATCACAGATAAGTGTGGGAAAAACGGCATATATAAGCCCCATAGGCGGGAATACACAGCATAACCGATTGTGGAACCGACTTGCAGTTAGGATGGCAGGTGTAGGAGAGGGTAGTTGCTTCCAAGCACAGAGGTGGGGCGTTGAGGAGTCCAAATATATGGTTTGGCTCCTCGTCCATGATCATGAGGCCCAACTCATGCAGGGCCAGGTCCTGTGGGGAGCATATAGGGCTGAGGCGTGGGACCGGTTGGCACATGATCTCACCAGTGCCACAGGAATACCAAGGACTGGTGAACAGGTCCATCACCACCATGTGGACCTGAAGAGATGGAAGCAGGACCAACTGAACCGTTGGATCCAGGAGGCCCAGCAAATGCCCAACGCCCCACTACTGAGTAAGTTACATGTAATTATTTATGTAAGAAATTAACCTAGCTGATATTATGGAGATGTGTATTCCAATATTACTTCATTTATATTGCAGCTGCAGGTGTCCGTTCTGTGAACCGTCGAGCCTATGCCGATAGGCTGGTGCGGTTGCACCACCAGGCAGGTCAGTAATTCTCTCCCTGTAACTGTAAAAAATATAAGTATGACAGCTTGCAAAAGAGTGCAGTGTAGTCACTTATTAATAAAAAGTGCAAGTAACAGTGTAAGAGAGTTTGCAAGTATTGTTTGATTACAAAAGTGTGATGCAGCCTGTAATCCAAAAATAAAAATGAAACAAGTCTGAAATAAAGATGTTCCACCTGTAATATAATAGTACATAACCTGCAGCAGGCTGAAAAGTACAGCTACAGAAGCTGAGTAAAACACATGTGTGAAATATATCCCTCTGTTTAAATTCTGAAACATGACACAAGTGAGACTGTTGGAAAGGATTGTTATAACTAAAAGTAAAACATGTCAATAAAGCCTAGAATTAAGTACCATCCTGAATTGTAAAAATAAAACAAGTGAGAGAGTGTGAGAAAGAGGTATGAATCCACCAATAAAGTAGTAATAACTCCTGAATAAAGTATACTGCAGTCAGTAGAGAATGAAATGAATGTGACAGGCAGAAGGAAACAGCAACATGTGTTGAAAAAGTACTGAAGCTGGAATGTGTGTCCCAAAATCTGGATATGTTGCTCTCAGTTTGCAATATGCAGATAGTATGGTTGTATGAAATACCAAACATCCACAGTTGTCTATAGCCATATAAAGCAAATGTAGCAGGATGATGTAGCTGAACAGAGCCAGATATGAATGTGTATGAATAAAAATGAAATGTATATTGATGTAGCAGTAACATTCCTATCACCAACATGAATAAGTTGTCACATAGGAAACTGTAGACAGACCTGTAGTGTGTATATATCTGCAGCTAGTAGAAATGTACAGCATATGTATAGGTATTTGAAGTTGTTAATGAAATTTTTCTTCACCCTACCCTATAACCACAAATAATCCATTCCACGTGAAATGGGTATGTGTATTCACAATTAACACCCCTGGACAATTGTCCTGTTGGTTCATACATATTTGCATGTACATTGATGCATGTGCCCTGTTCATACATCCAAACCTGATGGCCTGTTGCCATCACTCAACCCTGCATGTCGTTGGAATGTGTACTGTTGTTCAAATTATGCATGTGTTATGCTTGCTGTTCAACGGCTTGAATTTATGGGTGTTTGGTTAATGGGAATACTAATGCATGCTGTTACAACTAATTGTGAATGGTATTGCACATTACTAACCCAAACTGTCACTAAATAATGCAAAACATAGGATGACAGGGAAGGCGGGTTCCAGCGGACCCACCTCTCCCACCTCAGCTGGCGAGTGCACCTGGCAGTAGTGCCCAGGCTGGACCCTCCTCCGGTGGCCCTGTGCCACCTGCGGGTGGAAGCGCTGCAAGGGATGGGGCTTGTCCCCCCCCCTCTGCAAGTGTGGCTGGAGGAGAACATCCACTCACCCTCCATAGTGTCCGGACTGTGGTGCGTAGGGAGATCCGGCACGCTGTGCTTGGGCCCCTACGCCAGCTTGAGGCATGGGTGGCACAACTCACGGGCGTGCCTGCTGCCCGGCCTACACAGCCCCCAGCACAGCCCCGTCCTGGGCAGTGAAGGCACAGTGGCAACTGCCCATGGGTGGGGATCTCAGTTCCACTGTTGCCATCTGTGGGCTCATGGGCTCGAGATATCCAAACATCCATCCCCGTCAATTGTGTAACCCCCACATGTGTCATACACCACCCCTGTATGCGTCTTGTTTGTCTTGTCTGTTAACCTCCCCTACCTACCTCCCCAGCTATACCGACTTCCTGTACCTGACATACCACTCTCACCTGAAAAAAAAAAGGGCACTCTGTACCCACAAAAAAATTACGCCCCATACATAGCTGCCCATTTTGCACACATGTCTGCTGGACATGTAAACTGGCAATTACAATTGGCTGTACAACAAATATTATTGTTGTCCTCACACCTCTCTCAGGGTGGAAGGTTTCAAATTTCACACCAAATTACAAACATATGCACAGCTGTTGCTGATGAAGAAATGGGCAGCTATGGGCCTTTCCTACATCCCTCCTGCAAAACCCGAGCTTGTTTTCCTACTGTCCTACCCTCTTTGTGCCCCCTTTTTCACCACTTTCCTATCTCCCCATTTTCTTTTCTTTAAAAGAAAATAGCACAGGTGTGCGTGAGAGTAAGCACTTTTAAGCAGTAGTAAGCGGGTGTGCGCTTTTGTGCGCTTAGCTAAGCGTGTGTGCGAAGCTAAGCGGCAGTGCGCATGCGTGACCTCCGCACAAACCAGCGCTAACCCGCTTACAACTGCTTAAAAGTGCCTTAGTCACTCTGAATGACAAGGCCTGTAGTTTTCTCAGCAGCAAAATAAAATACCTCCCTCAGTCTCGAACCCAGGACCTTGGAAACACTAGTCTGCATGACTTACCACTAAGCCATGACTGCTATACAAGAACATTGTGCTGAAAGAAATATATCATAAAATAGTAGGAATTAATGTAAAGGGAATATAGCAAGTCTAGTACACAAAGCATGTCATGTATATTTACTGTCAAATCTAGTGGATTTGTAAAATAGTACTGTGTGCTGAGAAACAGTCATGCTAGTTGGTAGCTACTAGGTAATAATGTCACAGTAGCATTTGGCAAGCCACACACATACTCAGAGCAGGATAAACACTGCCATAGTTGAATAGTTAAGAGATCAGACATAGCAACTGTGACTGAGTTACAGGGATGTCCCTCATGTGAAAACAAATGTCAACTGTGCCCCACTGACACCCTGTCAAATGTACTAACAGTAGGCAGAAAGGTGTAACTACACATGCAATGGTAACTATGACTGAATGAAGGTATGCACCACCTGCACGGCACAAATGGTGTACTAATACATATGCTTGAAATAACCCACAGTCACAACTGCAGAATATCAGAATATGTCATTGGAGTATCCCACTGCTATGTACCATTCCATGAGGCTGATAAAAGATGCACTGGAGAGTATCTGAGGCCTGCTCAGCAGCATGATCAAATACCCTTGTAAGTGTCAAGGCCCACACCATGGCCAGACCACACTGCATGCAGTAACACCCTACCACAACAAACACATAGGGAATTGCTGCCCAAACAGATTTAGCAAGCATTACAAGCTGTGAATGTAAATGGAAAATAGGAAAGCCATAGCAACACATTACAGGAAAGACACCTAGCAGGCATACAAGGAGTGAATGTAAAGGCCAAATATTGAAGCCATAGCAACAGATTGCAAGAGCCACTGCTATATACCAGTTACACCACAATCCCCACAGGAAAGCACACACACCCATATACACAGTATTACTAGTCGTAGGTGTCAGTTTACATACACACGGAGAAGAGGACACTGGAGGAAGGAATACTCAGCTTACAGAACAACATGCATTGCAGTGTCTACAACACAGCCTGAAATATGAGAGACATACCAACCCTTACACTCACAGAACAGTGTCCACAGCAAACCAGCATGGTCCCCACCCTGATAATCTGAAAGGGCTACGCCTACCTAACAGACCTTTTTAGTCCTGTAATCACAGTGAGAACTGCAATCACTACACAACAGGCTGCATGCAATTAGTAAATGCTGGCTAACAATTGGTGCAGAGGCCATCACATGGACATGTGCAGATACCTACAAAAGCATCCTGTACTCCCAGTCCACACATGCAATACTTTCATTGCACCCGCTGGAGGTAGAGAGAGAGAGAGAGAGAGAAAGAAAGAAAGAAAGAAAGAAAGAAAGAAAGAAAGAAAGAAAGAAAGAAAGAAAGAAAGAAAGAAAGAAAGAAAGAAAGAAAGAAAGAAAGAAAGAGAAAGAAAAAAAAAACTGTAACAACAAAACAAAGAGGCTGACAGCAGGCCAAGTAACTGCAAGCCTATGCAAACAGCTGCAACAAACACAGGTAATGTAAAGTACTACTATAATAGTCTACATACTGTGAACCCCCAGATGTGTTATTGGTCTGTATCTATGTATATGAAGATGTGCATAGGGCCGGGGACATACTGCAACTGTCACTGAAGGCTCTACATACATATGTATGTGAAGGTAGCTATGTGCACATAGCAATGTAGGTTGTAGTGCAATGTACAAGTAGGTTGTACAGTAATGGATGTTCAGCAGTACGTTACTGTGTGTATACATATGTGGAACTAAAAAGGAGTATATATATATATATATATATATATATATATATATATATATATATATATATATATATGTATGTATATCGAGATATGTATGTATATATATATATATATATATATATATATATATATATATATATATAATATGCATATGTGTATACATAGATAGAGAGGGATGTAGAAATACATAGACATATATAGTTTCACAGTGTCATAGTTTAGTACTAGGCTATCTGCAGACAGTGTATAGAATAGATTTATAAACTTGCGCCTCTGTATAGTAGTGACACAGTGAAGACCCCCCTACATAATAGCATTAGTTTACTGTGCCTCTGTCTAGTAGTGACACAGAGATGACCCCTGGTGTAAACCTATGATCACCCATCCACTCATCAAGAATTCACATGAAGAGTGTCAGTGAGGGTCTCTGCCTAACATGAACTGGGATCCTGTTCCACAGTATGGGAAGCCTCTTAGTGATGGATCTGTCCCTACAGTATGTCCTATTCATATGTGTGCTGAGGTTTAAATCTGTAGCTGTTGTGGTTCTGATGGATTTGGATTGTATGAGGTGGAACATGTCCATCAATACCTGATTGGACATGGCCTTGTACATCAGGCACAGATCACCCCTACGTAGGCAGTATGCTATGGAATAGAGCATGAGTTACGTTAGTCTGGCAGCATATGAAAGTTGTTGGAGACCCTTGATCCTCCTGGTGATGTACTTATGGGGTCCCCCTAGCTGTTGCAAGTGCCAGGTGAGGTACATACCAAATGGGGCATAGTACACAGTCATGGGCCTGATAAGGGAGGAGTATAGGGTACAATGACCCCTTTTGATCTGGATGTGAATCCCTTCATGATAAGGTGGGCAAGGTAGGAAGTCTATCCAACCACTTTGGCAACGTGGGTGTCAAATGAGAGGTCAGTATCGATCAGTGTCACCAGGTCTCCGATTACTTTGTCTGTACTCAGTGGGTTACTGTCTATGTGATAATATGTGGGTACCTTGTCCGTCCAAAAGGGTATGAGTATACATTATGTGGCATGCAGTTTAAGGCCATGACTCCGGCACCAGTTGTCGGTGTCCGTGAGGCCTGTCAGTAGGATGTATGTGTCAGCTGGTGTATCGACTATGGCGCCTAGTATGCAGTCATCTTTGAACATTGTCAGCCACTACCCTCCCATGTCTGCTTCCACATCTGAGAATTATATGCCGAACATGAGCGGTCCCAGGACAGAGCCCTGTGGGACACCACTTGTGACTGGCTCTGAGTCTGACATGGCACCAGTGAGTTTGACTGTAGGGTTTCTATCCGTTAGCCGGTTTGCAACCCATCTTGTGACATATGGATTTACATTTCAGCTGTTGATCATGTCTATGATGCCAGAGTGCGGTATTGTGTCGAAAGCCGTAGGCAAGTCCAGGTAGGCTGTATGGACCGCTGTGCCCTCGTCAATGGCTCTAGTGACTGATTTGAAAAGGTCAACCAGGTTCATAAGGCAGGATCTGCCCTCTACAAAGCCAAACCAGGTGGGATCAAGTGTCTAAGTCCCCAATGTCTCTGTGTATGAGTTCCATAATGATCCTTTCCATAGCGTTGCAGACCAGGCTGGTTAAGCTTATGGGGCGGTAGTTACCAGGGTCTGTAGAGGTGCCTCCTGTGTGGAGTGGGACTACTGTTGCTGTATGCCAGTGTCCAGGTACATATGCTGTAGTAAGGCTATGGTTGAATAGCATTTAATGTGCGTGTGTAGCTCCTCTTGGAGTTCACGTAGCATGCAACCTGCAATACCGTCGGGTCCCATTGATGCTGTGTTTACAGCTTTGCTGAGGGTGGTTCCCAGCTGGACATCTGAGATGACAGGGAGGTTACAGTCAGCTGGGATAAGTAATTCCTCATGTGTGGGTGAGGGAGGGTAGAAATCTGCACTGAACCTGTCTGCCAGAATGTTGGCATTATCTGTGTGTTCAGTGTAGCGTTTGTCACTGTGAACTAACTTTGAACATATCTGAGGGTTCCCACCCAGGTGTGTAACATAGCAGAAGAAGGCCTTGTGGTTATCTGTAGTGTCCATAGCGATGTCCCTCTCATTGTTGGCCTTGCATGTTTGTACGACAAAACGTATCTTTCTACTACTGCTGATCAGAGATGCCTTAGCTCTATGGAATTCTGCTCTGCCGTGCAGTAGCTACCTTCTGTTGTTATACAATTTGTTCAATGCTGGGGTCCACCAGACAGGACGCCTGCCCTTGGTGGAGAGGGTCTTGGTTTTATTTGTGATTGCATGATCCATGCATTCTTGGAGATGTCCGTAGAAAGCATATGTGAAGGTGTCTGCATTGTGGGAAGTGGTTTCCACTGGCCCAGTGGGCATTAAGGATACCAACTCAGTTATAAGAAGTGTAAAGTCGGCATGTGAGAGGTTTCCCACTGTAGTCTTTTGTGTTGTGGGGGAGGTGGGATATGTATATCCAGGTCTGTGGTCAGATGCGACTGGTGAGGGGTATACTTCCAGTGTGTAGCACATTGTCCCCATGTTTGTGATGATCAGGTCTAGTATATTATCTCCCATTGTGGGAGAGGTGACTAGCTGTTCCATTGCATTTGACTTAGTGAATTCCGGGAACCTTTGGGCTAGGGTGTTTGGGGTAGAATAATGCACCCAGTGTATGTTAGGGTAGTTGAAGTCTCCCAATATGATGGTGTGTGGTGGGACATTCATATCCTCCAATGTCTTCAGGAAGGCTGACTGTGGTTCCTGAGATTGGGAGGGTGGTCTGTAACATGCTACCAGTTGTATAGCAGGTTTGCCTACGGTTATCTGCACCTGGATGGTCTGTGATGCTTCATGTGTTGCCACTAACCTGGAGGTGTGGGTGTCCTTCATGAATATGGACACACCCCCTCCCTTTTTGTTTTGTCCCAAGTCCTGGGGCCAAAAAGCATGATACGGGGTATAGCCTGGTACCACTGGTGTGCTCTCAGGAGCCTTGAACCAGGTTCTCACTTACTGCACAGACATCGAGATTGGTAGAATATGTACATACAGATATATGTAATACACACATACATATATAGATATATGTAGAGACATATACATATACAGATAGATCTGACTGACAACAGATATGTCTGTATATGACTATCTCTCTCTCTCTGTCCCACCCCCTCTCACTCTCACTCTCCCTGTGTCTCTCTCTCACTCTCTCCCCCTCTCTCCCCAATCTACAGCTATATCTACATATTTTATACATATATATATATATATATATATATATATATATATATATATATATATATATATATACAGATATAAATATATATATATATATATATATATATATATATATATATATATATATATATATATATATATATATATACTGTGTGAGGCACATGTGTGCAGATGTCTTGCAACAGGTGCCTGGTGTCAAAGGCATGGAGTGAACACCAGTGTGGATACTGGAGTACCATACCCCATTCAAAAACACTGACACCAGTAACCACCACATATGTGCATGCCTGCCCACCACTGCATGTGTCAGGGGAACAGGGGCAACAAGTGTACAATAGGCTCCACATTGATATACACAGTGGCACACTAGTCCTGTAATACCTGTACATGGAATGTGTCAGCGGACATGGTGTGTCAGCTATGGACATGTAGGTCACTGTACCCTCCACACCCCACAATGTCCTACACGGTATGTACCTCCCATGACAGCTACAGATATGGAGAAGGACACAGACATATGCAAGTAACTGTGTCAATGCACTCAAACACAATACCTATGCAGAGTGACTGACAAGACCACAGAGCTAACACAGACTACCTACATAGAGGTTACCACTGCTGGATATACATAGTTCGGTCACACCCATGACAGTTGTCTAACAACCATGGTAACACCTCCAACATCCACAACACAAATTACCTATGTCTGTCGTCCTTGTCACTGCAGTATAGAGCACATGGTGGAGGTACAGGACCCTACCCACAGATACGACATACCCTGTAGTAGACCACACAGAATTAAGAAGCAAGGCTCCCCATGAGTAGATGTCAGACATACCCCTGCTGAATGTTATGCAGATAGGTAATATGCCATATGAGTCACCCTGTGTAACTGTTTGTAAGGAGCAGGTACGATCATAACACATGTGTCACAAGGGGCAGGGTAGCATAACAGTATGCTGCTGTAGGCCCAGGGCCAAAAGCACACTACCTACCTAAGACACAATGCACACCCATGAACACATTGCAAACAAAATATGTGAGGTGGAATGAGTGTGCTAGTGACTGGGTGCATGTTGTGTACTGGTGTGATTGCTCACCATGACTGTCTGTCTGTCATGGTAGTGTGTGTCCTTGGTGTGAGGCCAGAGACAGGTGTGTGAGGTATTGCGATCAACACATACTACATTGCCATATGTTGTGCTGTGTTACCCTGTATGTCACTGTGGTGTAGGTAGGGTTATGGCAAGTAAGAGTAGTGTGCATTACCAGTGAAATATGTAACGTGCATTGTGTGCAGTGCATGGGCTGATAATGTTCCCCATACAGTACCTTGATAAAACCCCCCAGTGTGATGTTGTGTATTGTACCTGAAACAGTGTGTTGACTGCTGCAGTATACTAGTCTGTCGTATGGAGTGTGCCAGGTACTGTTGCACAGTTGTCGGATGAGCACTGATATCTGATCATTTACATGTGTAGACAGACAGATGCTATATATGGTGTTTAAGTTATATCACTGCAGTCGGGTATTATGTGTATTATGTGTGCCATAGTTTGCTGACAGATATTGCTGACATATTTTCCTTCTTTTCAGGGCTATGGTTCACCAGCGGAACCCTGTCTACTTCGCTGCAGAGGAGGAGGAGATACACCAGAGCCTGGTGCGGAATTTCACTGTACTCTTTTCCCGCACCAGCCAGAACCAGCAGGAGAGGGCTGCACTGTGGCAAGACCTGGTCCGTCGGGTAAATGACATAGGCACACATAACCGGACATATGAGCAGGTACGCCATCACTGCAGTGATTTAATTAGAAATGTCCATCAGCGTGCGTCGGATATCCACAGGCAGCAGCTTGCCACAGGTGGTGGGGTGGCTAGACATCCCCCCCTCACCAGACTGGAGGGACTACTCCTAAGTGTTGTGGCTCCAGCCCAACAGCAACAGCAGCAGCATACATGTGTAATGATGGAGGCTGGAGCCACACAGCAGCAGGACACGGAGCATGCAGGTAACATGCCATGTGTATAGTTGACTGCTCTGTACACTGTTAGGTTATGCATGTGTGAGGTGTGTCCTCGTTTTGTAGCTGTAATCTTGGTAATTATTGTGCAAGAGTGATATCCTCAATATCTGCAGTACACCTGTGGAAGCTAACTGTTGCACTACTGAACTGTATCATGCCCACAGTATCAATGGCACAGTTGTGCCCACTGACAATAAATGTCTCTTTTCTGCAGGTCCCTCTGGTGTAACAGCAAGGCAGCCTATCCATGCTGGTGAGTGTGTAATACCATTACCTTCAATACTCTTGATACTAATAGTAATAATAGGCTGAAGCAGTAGTGCTATGTGTTTGATTGCAGGTGTGTTTGTGTCTGTGGGTTGATATCTCATATACTGAGGTGTGTGCATGTGTGCATGTGCCCATGTGTGCATGTGCATGTGTGCATGTGTGCATGTGCCCATGTGTGCATGTGTGCATGTGTGCATGTGCCCATGTGCCCATGTGTGCATGTGTGCATGTGTGCATGTGCCCATGTGTGCATGTGTGCATGTGTGCATGTGCCCATGTGTGCATGTGCCCATGTGTGCATGTGTGCATGTGTGCATCAGTGGTGACATTGTGTACACATTGTAAACTGTGTTTCCTGTCTTACTCCCACAGGTTCTGGTGCTGCTCTGGTGTCATGCAGCAGGGAACCTGAATCAGCTGCTGTGGATAGTGATAATGATGATACCTGTGTAATGGCACAGGTAGGTGTGCCAGGGTCCGTCATTGGTCAGCCAATTGACACTACACAGCTGTCGACCCCATCAATGCGCACAGTCATCCTGCCAATACATCCTTTGTCACCAATGTCCCTAGGTGATGGACAGGATACAGTGGGCATTGACCAGGGTAATGTGGTACCGGTGGCACATGCATCCCCACACAGCAGCCATGGCCAGGGTCCTGACATGGTACCACACAGGCAGACGTCCATGGGTTCTCGTGGGAGCATCCGTGGGCGTACCGCCCCTGTCAGACGTGCCCACAGAGGTCTTTCAACCTCAGCTATGTTTCGGGCTGTAATGCAGGCACAGTCACGTATGGAACGGTACACCAGACAGGGTCTGAGGGAGCTGAGAGCATGTCGCACAGCCATGAGTGACAGTATGCGTGATGTTGCGGCTGCCATCCGCAACTTCACCGAGGTCATTGACAGACGTTGGGGGGACACATTAGATCTGTTCCACAACTACATGTCCATGAGCCAGGGCAATGGTGGATGGTTGAGGCATCGACGTGGCCGTATGCCAGCAACAGCAGCAGCTGGCAGCCATCACGGATGACAACAGGCCCGCGGCTGCTCACATAGTGCCAGCAGCAGCCCCAGCAATGCTGGGTCTGTGCTGTCATCAGACCGCCCCAGGAGACCACGTGCACGTGGCGCTGGACAGTCCCAACAGGGACCTGTCTCCAGTCACCAACCACCTGCTTCTGATGACAGTACCCAGTCTGGCTTAGTACCTGATATGGTCCGTAGCACCCCTGCCAGGCACAGGTACCGTGTCCGTGGCCACAGACAGTGATCTGTATGACCTGGCAGGTACAGTCTGTGGCTGTCCACAAACACCTGTATATGGCAGCCATGAGGTGGGACTGTGTGCATTCATACACACATGCAAAGTGATAACACCTAGGGCTACCGCATACATGCACACACTGCATCAACATTGCCCCATCTTGTACTGCTGTCCCTCACCAACACACACACACAGACATGTCAATTGGTTGTATCAGTGGCAGACTCAGGCATACCAGGTACACACCCTGTGCATATGATGAAACTGTGCCACCTCCTGCAATCTGTAAAATCGGTGCAGGAACAGGTTAACATGGTGCTGATGCACAGGGTGACTACATAGACGTATTGTAATAGTATGATGTTGACAACAGTACAGTGTAATGATAGCATTGTGGGTATATACCAGCATGCCTGATGCAGTTACAGTATGAATGTCATTGTATTGTTTTGTACACCCATAGTAATTACCACAGTGTTCTGTCTGCACATCTTTGCATACTGGTGGTGAGGCTGTGAAGGGATGGCCACCTACATAGGTAGCACAGGGATACAACAATGTACATATTGATACTCAATGATGGCCATGTCAACTGCGAGTTGCATGCTGTCCACACACGACTCTGCAATGCAGATGTTTCAGGATGTTGATATCTGTGCAGTACTACACAACAGGTTCAAGGCTCACAAGAGCACACTAGCACTACAAGGTCACACCTCATACCATGCATGACAGCACCAAAACACAGAACTAACTATGACAGGAGGGAGAGTGTCCATACATGTCAAGGATACTGTGGTGCCAGGACAGGTAGCATACATCATACTAAGTCTGGAACTGCTGAGTGAGGGCTCAGTGTCTGTTATTTGACATGTGTATTATTACAGGTATGAGCACTTGGGTATCAGGCCAGTTATTCAACATTACGAAGGTACGTGGTCTATACACTTGTGTGGTGTGGCTGGACCCAGCCCGTCTGACCTGTGAATGTCTGGGTACTGGCTTATAGTGCCTGCATATATGCACTGTTACCTACTGGAAGTCGTACACCTTGTTTGTTGTAGCATAGTCTACATACAGGCCTGCTGACTGTAGCTTTGTTTGTATGCATGTTTGCCTGTTATGTTCCTGAAACACTGATTCCACCTGCAGTGCAGATATACAGTGCCTCTGTGGATCCCTAGTGACATCTGTATTGCTTACTGTACTGATGTCCATGTGTCACTTGACAGAACATCACTGTTTGTCCTGTTTGCATGTAGCTTGCCTGTAACACATTGCATATGACTTACCTCACATTTGCTCAAGACAGCATTCATATATGCCAGCACTAACAAATCAGGAGCACTACACCCTCACATAGTCACCTTGAGTACCTTGTTCCCCATTGGCCCTATGTGTCATTACTTAGTATGGGAGTCACAATGCTATGGTAGCATGTGCAAAGGTCACCTGTCGATCTACTCTCAGGTCCAGTTGGTGAATCTGTGAGTCATGTGGCAATGTTACAGCTGCCTCATGTACACAGACAACCCTCACCCTTCCCATACATGTACAACACATGTGAGAGATGCAACCACATAGCCAAACTAGGTGCTAAGCTCTGTTAACACAGCACTGGCATTCCCTGTCAGGTGGAGTGGGATACTACAGTGAATACAGTACCAGTCTCCCATAGACCTGCCACGACTGCAATCCAAACACAGAAACACACAGGTACATTATTGGACTCTCAGAATAGCATCCTGCCTGAGCAGCTGACACCTGCAAAGCAGACACACAAGCAAACGTTAAGCCAGAGCAGAGCACATGCAACACATAGCTCACAAAGCCTGTGTGCCAAACAGTCACAGGCCATACGGCTTGACAACACACCTGCTACAGTTGTATGAGGTACCTATCATCACGTACACTGAGGTCCTGCTCCCAGGCTGAACAAGGTGACGGTCACGCTGAGCTGCCCGTCGGGCACTATGATCCACCACATAACACAAGCATACCGGTCACTCCAAGGCATGTAGAAGTATGACTCAGTCATTGTCTGTGCCAGTGTGTATGACCTCTGACGCACCTCCCTGGACTACATGTTAGGGGACATAGAGGGGCTCTCTGAGCTTGTGGCACAGGCTGGTATGACCCTGGCCTTGAGTAGCATCTCACCCTCACCAAGAATGCTGCCACAATATGTAGACAGGATCATCAGTTTCTGCAATTAACATATCTTTCAGTGACATTCAAAGGGGATCCAATGCCTGTCAGTGTGGGATTACATGCTGGACAAGCCACATTGCTTTGCTTGGGACAGCTTGCACCTGTCACCCATGGGCCATTGTATATTGGCAGAGGCTGTTGCTACACACATAGTGCCTTTGTATGCAAGGCTGACATTACATAGCCACCTACACAGGTATCACACGGGATAGGACACTAATAGAAATGCTACTCAACAGCAGCAGTGTAAACCTCAAGATGCATGCAGTGGAAACTGTCCTTAGCATGGGGTACAGCAATATCCGTGCAGTAACAGACTCCTGGTACAAGGCTCCCAGGTGCACACCATCAGTGCCAGGTCATTCCTGATACCATGCTTGTCATCCCCTACACATGCACCAAACCAGAACAGGGGGGATGTATCCAAAGGCACCTCAGATACACACACCCCAGGTTGGTGGCACTGCACAAAGCATCAGAGCCTCTCCATGTGCAACACACAGTGGGTTAGACTGCCTTCAGGTTCATAGCCTGGCACACACCACACTCCCATACCCAGGAAACCCACTTGGCCTTCCTGACAACACTGGGAATATGACGGTCTCTACACACACCATTATATGGTTGTACTGCGACTACCCAAACATAGAGTGTGAGCATTATTCTAGCTGCAAGACCCTATCTGAAGGGTTCTTATCATTCATTCCCTGCATTGCTATGGAACAACTTGTTACCACTCCCACAAGTGGTGACAACATGCTGCACCTGTTCATCACCAACATGTGGACTATATGCTCCAGACCAGTCATGTATCCCTCGCTGGTGGGATGACACCATCTACAACCCACACTGTATAGTCACATACCACATGCAGCCCCTGCACAGAACACCACAGTCATACAGTTGTCTGATGCATATTCCATGTATTCACATGAGGCAGGCTTTGGACATGGGAACTCTTGCAGTTCACAGGTACATATGTGTAGGTGGCACACACATACATCATGTGTGCATTGACATTACTGATATAATGTATGTCGTGCAATATTGGGAACAACACCCCACACACATGGACAAACTGTGTGACAAAATACACATGGCATTTGTAGGATACAAACCCCTACCTAACTATGTTAGATCACTTGTGAGAGTCGCAGTAGCAGAGTGTGCTATTTGCATTACTGGGAGGATTGCTTTCTCCTGCTGTACTTATAGGGTGCTGACATCATCAGTGTTTAGACAGTGGAATATGCAGCATGTGTTGTGTAGTAATAGTTGCCAAAAGGGACATTTCTCATACACATGGAATTGCACACACTACTCCCCCACACACATTCACACACACACTGAGCACTTGCAGGATTCAAACCCCTACCTAACTATGTTATGACACTTGTGAGAGATGCATTAGCAGAGTGCGCTATTTGCATTACTGGGGGGATTGCTTTCTCCTGCTGTACTTATAGGGTGCTGACATCATCAGTGTTTAGACAGTGGAATATGCAGCATGTGTTGTGTAGTAATAGTTGCCAAAAGGGACATTTCTCATACACATGGAATTGCACACACTACTCCCCCACACACATTCACACACACACTGAGCACTTGCAGGATTCAAACCCCTACCTAACTATGTTATGACACTTGTTAGAGACGCAGTAGCGGAGTGCGCTATTCACATTACTGGGTATAATTTCTGCTCCTGACATATGTATAGTGTGCTGACATCATTATGGATGAAGAGGTATGTACATCTGTTACTATCCATCAGTACAGGGAGAGCATATCTATGCATTAACTTTGCACAGGCACAGTGGCCTACTGTACTGTGGAGGCAGACGCCAAATACACTGTGGATAGCCTTCTGTATTCCCTAGGGACAACAGTCAGGTATTGCACTCTACGGCCATATGTTTACCTGTCAGATGCAAGTATCTGTTGCTCATATACTGTTTGTGGGTCTTTATTGCCATAGCCTTCCCTATCTCTATAAACAACATGTGTACTGTGGGAGATGTTTGCATATGAGTGGGATCCAGTACTTTACTTATGTCTCTGTTGTAACTTCACTGTGTGCACTGGGCAGATGTCTGTATTGTGGGAGGTTCCTGTGTTAACACATAGAAATGCCAGATATGTGTGTGCAACTGCTGAACTGTGACATGGCCTAAGTGTGTGAGCATGCCCAGTTCGCAGTTTGTATGGCTTCTTGACTGCCACGTCTCATTTATCTAAGTGTGCGAGCATGCCCAGTGTGACCTTTCCTTATGTTGGGATCTGTGGACCACCACATTTCTGTTTGTGTGTGGACGCCATCTATATATCACATGTACAGTTGAGTGTTGGACATCAGGTTGTGTTCTTACTGCCCAACTGCTTTGTGTCTGAACCTAACAGGCATTATGCTGTGCCTGCAGGGTCGCCATGGGATAGTTTGCATACAGTTGTCATCATCCTTTCCTGCTGACCAAACAGTTGTATTGTCGTATAGTGTACTGGTGCAGAACTTTCACTGTGGTGGACAGTATAATCGGTTTCAGTCCTATCACTGCTTGTAATATTTATAGTGAGCACACCAGACTGGTTGAGGGCCAGTTGTGCAGATATGACCATGTTGCATTTTGTTCAGATATGGACAGCATAGTACATGATTGTCCGACATTGTTAATGTATTCCACAACTTGTGTGGACAGTGACAAACAATGGCCATGTGCCCTAGTCCATTTGTAATGCTAGTCAGAGAGTGTTTGTCCTTCAACACACATTTACTGGTGTTTGCCATGACATATGTCACGGTTAGTGTGCTGTGCCTCTGTCTACCCGTGACATACAGGTGATATCCAGGGTACACCTACCATCTCCCATCCAGTCATCATGATTCCTCTGGATGACAGTCACTGAGGGACTCCCTGGATATCCTGTAGTGGGAGTTTAGTCGTGAGTGGAGTGAGCTTCTGGGTTATGGACCAATCGGTACAGCATGTCCTGTTTATGTCTGTGCTGGGGTTCAGGCCTGTCAGCTGCATAGGTCACCAGCATTCAGTGTTTACATGGTGCCAAATGTCCATTGATACCAGGTTGGTCATGGCTCTATACATCAGGCACAGTTCACCTCCAGCCAGGCAGTATGGCACTGTGTGGAGCTGCAGTTTCTTTACTCAGGCGACACATGGCATCTGTTACAGCTCTGCGATCCTCCTGGTGGGGTATTTGTGTGGTCTTTCCAGTTGCTGCAGGTGTCTGCTATGGTACATCCCTGAAGGGCCATTGTACACAATTGTGAGGCTGCTGATGGATGACTGGAGAGGCACATTGACCTACCCTAACCAAGCTGTGCTTACCTTCATGATTAGGTGGGTATATGGTATGTTTCTGTAACCACTACAGACACATGGTTGTCACATGCAGGATATCTATCACCTTGTGTCCCCAGGTCTCTTATTGCTCCTGATGTACTTACTGGGTTAACACCTATGTGGTAATTTCTGGCCATGTACTGTGTTTCCACAGGGGTTGACTATACACTATTCTGCATTTAGCTTGTTGACATGGCTGTGGCACCACTTGTGTGTTTCTATGTGTGCCTTTTGTAGGTTGCTTGTGTCAGCTGGAGGGTCCGATATGGTGGCCAGTTTGTAGTCCTCTGCAAACCTGTTCAGACAGAGTCCTTCCATGTTGGCCTGTACCTATGTGACATATATAGCATACAAGAGAGGTCCCAGGACCATGCCTTGTGGGATGCCAGTTGTACCTGGTTTGCAGTCTGCCATGGCTGCAGCATGTCTGCCAGGTCAGTTCTGTCCTTGAGCTGGTTTGCAACCCATCTACTTGCATAGGGGTTTATAGTTAGGCTGGTGAGCTTATCTGTACCGCCAACTAGGGTATTGTATGGAAGGGTTTAGCAAGGTCCAGATAGGCTGTGTGATCAACATTCCCCACATCAATGGGCTTGGTGCACATTTCACATGAGTCAGACATGTGTAAGGGGCAGGATCTGCCCTATGACAGCCACACTGGGTAGGGTCCAATGTCTGTAGGTACCCAATCTCGTTATTCATGGGATCCATGATCATCCTCTCCATTACTTTGCCAACCTAGATAGTCGGGGTTGAGGGGTGATAGTTTGCAGTATCCATTCAGGCACACCTTTGTGGTGTGGGACCACTGTTGCTGTACACTGCTCTTTGGGTACATATCCTGTGGTAGGACTGATAGTGCACAGTAATGCTATTTGCTGTTCCATTCTTCTTACAGTACTTGTTGGACACAACCCAGGACACCATCTGGTACCATTGATGCTGTGTGCTGTGCTTTGTGGATGCTGGCTGTTACCTCAGCATCTGCAATGTCAGGGGCCAGCACTCTCCTGGGATAGATATTTGGCAGTTAGGTGCTGGTGGGGAGGTTGGAAGGAATCTGTTCGGTAGGCTGTTGGCAATGTGTGTGGGTTTGGTGTATTGTTTGTGATATTAGAGTGCTGCAGAGCATATCTGTGGATTATCACCATGGTTCCTACCATCAGGTAGGACAGCTGTGTGATAATCCTTTGTGTCCTGCACAATTTGTATCATCATAGGTTCATAGGTTCATACTAGGCTATCTGCCCTGGCCTTGTTTGAGCATGGACAGACTGTGTGTGGGTCTCAACACCCTTGCAATGTGCATATTATGCCCATAGGGTTTACTTTCCTAGATGTGACACAGGGATGGCCCCAGTGTACACCTACTATCTCCCATGCACTTCACCGGATTTCTCTTGTTGAGTTTGTGTGTGGAGCTCAGCCTATCATGGACTGGGATTCTGTTCCAGAGTGTCAGGAGCCTCTGGGTTATGGATCTGTCCCTCCAGCACATCCTATTAATCTATGTGTGGAGGTTCAGATATCTCACTGTGGTGTGTCTGCTGGATTTGGGGTTTCTGCAGTGGAGCATGTCCATTCATTCTGGATTGGACATGGCCTTGTACATCAGGCATACATCACCTCTGACTGTGCAGTATGCTTCTGAATTGGGCTGTGGTTTCTTCAGCCAGGCTGCAGATGTCCAATGTTTGGACCCTTTATCCTGTTGGTGGGGTACATTTGGGGTCTTTCTGACTGCTGCATGTGTAAGGTAAGGTACATCCGAACTGGGGCATTGTTGTCACGTATGGGCCTGATAAGGGAAGAGTATGAGGGCACAGTGACCTCTGTAGCTCTACATGTGCATCCTTTCATATTAAGGTGGGCAATATAGCAGGTCTTCCTGGCCACCTTGGCAATGTGAGTGTCACATGACAGGTTACCATCCACTTGTGTCCCTAGGTCCCTGATTACTTCTTCCATACATAATGGATTGCCACCTATGTCATACTTTGTGTGTGCCTTGTTTGGTATTTGTTGAGACATTCATACTCTGCAGTGTCTTCAGGAAGGCTGGCTGGGGTACCTGGGTTTGTGTGTGTGGTCTGTAGCAGGCTTCAAACAGGTACACAGTTTGAGACAGTGTTACTTGCCCGTGGATAGTCCATGCTGCTTCTTGCTGTGGTACCAACCTGGGAGTGTGGTTATCCTTGATAATTACTGGTAGCCACACTCCTATTGTCATGTGTTCCATGTTTTGGAGCTGTAGAGCATGGTATGAGGCATAACCTGGTAGTATTAGGGTGCTCTTCTGGGCCTTGCCCAGGTTTCTGTTACAGAACACATATTACCATTCTCCATGCTGTGGTGGGTTTGGTCTGCATGCACCTTGCAGGTTAGACTTCTGGCGTTGGGTAGCATTACGTCCAGGTTATTATCCCTTGTGCTACCTATGGTGGTGGGTTTGTGTTTCCAGACTTACCTATTCCAGGCACAGTGGGGTGACAACAGCCTTTGCCAGTATCTACACAGCCAGGTGTGCTGGGTGCATGCCATCCCTAGCAGGTGGGGCATCATGTCTTGCTCGGCATGTCAGCCCAGGCTGTCAGCCATGTGTTCCCCCTTGCTAACAGCAATACCTCAGCCAATTATTGTACTTGATCTTGTTGTCTTCATAGTGTGGCATCATGCTTGGTGAGGGTGAGATGTTAGGTTGGGTCTTCATGTTTGCATATACTAGATGGTGTTACATTGCTTAACACATGGCAATCATGCCTCAGGTGGTGCTGCAGGGCTGCCTCTGTCGGATGCACATACTACACTCCCTGTACATGTTTGAGAGCAGGTTGTGTCATGTTAGGCATCCCTGTTACTATATGAGTGAGTCAGAGAGGGGTATCATTCCCAGGGTTCCTACTGAGCCAGTGTATGTGCTATGCGTTGCCTCTTTGCCAAGGCCAGGGCATACTGGGCACGCCTCCTTCTGCCTACTGGGGCAGGCTCAGGTTGTTCCTCCTCCGAGTCACGCTCTGCCTGTGATGGCCTTGGCAATGGTGGGGGGCTGTTTGTCCCAGCCCTATGCTGGTCCTGCTGCAGCTGTTTTCGCAGAATCATATTATGTAGCATAGCACATACCATGACAATTTGGGTACATGTAGTTGGTGAGTACTGCAAGGCTCCACCAGATGTGTCCAGGCACCGGAACCGTGACTTGAGCAGCCCAAACACACGCTCTATTACATTACGTGTTTGTGCGTGTGCCTCATTATGGCATTCCTGTTCAGGTGTGTGTGCATTTCTGATGGGTGTCATCAGCCACGGCTCCAGTGCATAACCTGCATCCCCACTAGGTGACCATGTGGGATGTCCCCATTGGCAAATGTCTGGTACAGCTGCGTCAAATGCCAGATATGGGAATCATGGTAGCTCCCAGGGCAGCCAGCACACACATTCATTATTATGCCCTGGGCATCACACACAACCTGGCAGTTGATGGAGGGGAAGCCTTGCGGTTAATGTAGGCCCTACCCTGCTCACAGGCTGGTGCTTTGATGCATATATGTGTGCAGTCTATTGCACACACTACCTCAGGGTATTCCGCTATTTGCTGGAAGAGACGATATTGCTGGCCAATACCTCACGGGCATTGGGGAAATATACATGCTCACCGACATGTGCTGACATGGCATCCAGGAACTGGTGCAGTACCCTGGAGGCTGATGCCTGTGATATCCCCATCATATCACCAGTTGGTCTCTGGAAGGTACCTGTTGCTAGTATTCTTAGGCCAACACATACCTTGGTTTCCACTGGGATGGGTTCCCCTCTGTTGGTTCTGTGTGTGAGGCGTGGCCTGCACAGCTCAACAATTTGCTGCAGGAGGTCTCTGTCCACTCTATAGCGCTCCACTATCTCCAGCTCATGTAACCCCTGGTAGGTGACCCTGGGCCTGTACACTCTTCTCCGCCTCCTCACTGTGGGTTGTCTGGCAGCATTTCCATTGTCACCACCCTCAGCAAGTCTCCTATGTCTCCTTATGACAGCTATGGCAGCCCCTAGCATGTTTGGTCTGAGTGCAGCTTTTTCAGTTTTCACTTCTACTAGCTTACTCCTGTCTTGCAGTGTCTCTTGAGAGAAACATACTGCAATGCTGTTTGCAGTGTTTTAAGTGCTGGGCTGGGCTTGTATTCTGCCTGTGTAATTGCCTGCTTCTAATTGTTTTCACCTGCTACCTCTACAAGTATTCCCTGCTAGTTTCCTACTATTTCTTCTGCTTCCTTTTCCTCTCTGTTTCCTCAGGGGGGAGCAGCGCGCATACCAGCGAAAACACGCTCACAGTGGCTACCACGCGCGTACACATGCTTACACGGACCAGAATTTGCTTATTCGGATTAAAACGCATGCACACCAGTGCAAACAGGTTTACAGATCTTTAAACAGGCTCCTACATGCTTACTCTGCCTTACACACGCGCACTCTGTCTTACTCGCGGCTCCCAGTGCGCACACGCACGCATGCACGTACAGCAAGAAACTTTGGTGTTGGCCACAGTGTACACCTTCCATTTCTTGACTTTCCCATGCTTATCTGTTGACACTCCTCTTTTTATGCTGTGTGATTGACATCTTTCACATACCACTTTGCTCCAATGAGCTTGATTTCTTCCTGACATTCCCCTGTGATGTCACCTATCTCCTACTCTGTTACTCCTCCTTATCTAACTCTTACACTACACGGAATGTGCTCATTTGCTATGTGACAGTGTGATTCACTATCCTACCACTCATTTACATAGGATTGCCTACTAATGCTTAGTTACATGTCTTACACTCAGCTTCCCCCCTTAGCAACCACTAGACGGTGGCCATGTTGTTTTTGGTCTGCTAGTCCCTGCATTGCAAATCCATGCATTACATAAAACCCACATTTGTGGGTTTCAAACCTTTATTTTTCTGTTTTATATAGCAGCCTGTTTGCGGGGCTGCGCTATGCTTAAACCTCACGATCTCCGAAAAAAAATATTTTATTTCATGTTTGCATCGGGTTACCATGCCAATGGCCACATATTTGGCCATTGGCATGCTGACTGCAACATTTGCACACTTTATTTGGAGCTGTCATGGCTCCATTGTGTTATTTGCAGTAACGTACTCAGTTGTCAACTGAGTACATTTCTGCACCTAACACGACTCTTACACGGGCTGGTTTCAGCTTTGTGGATCGCTAATCTACCTCATTTGCATGCCTTTCGGCTGCAAGTGGGGTGATTAGCATATCCACGCCCTGCCCATGTAAGAGTAATTTTAGCTGTCTCTTACATGGGATTTCGGGCTGTTCCTGGATCGCGATGGCTGCATGGAGTCTTACACAACTCTTAGACTCTGTGCAAGCCATCGTGAATCCTGCCCAGTGATCCATTTTATTACATTAAATAGGCAAAAAGTTTTAGAAAAGGTGCTTCAGATTCAGAAATACAGTATATCCCTTTATTTAAAAAAATATAGAAAATAATGTATAATTTCTAAATGCAGTAACATATTCTAGGGTCAGAAGTGTTTGATAATATTAGACTGAGGAAAGGGTATATACCAAAAGTGCTAAAAACAAAGAAAATGTCCCCAGGGGCAAACAACAACATCTGAAAACAAATTTATTAAAACAGTACATGAGTGCTTTTGTTCCAATAGTTGCAGAAACTTGATCAGCATAAACAGGTTACTGATCCAATCACAGTTGAACAAGCAAATTATTTCAATTAAATCAATTATCTCTTAAATGGAAAAACAGTAATGTTAAAACACACACAATTCTAGTGTAAATCATAGAAAAGCATGTAAATAGTAATGGCAGAAATAAAATATTAAAAACAAAATAACATAAATTAAATAAATCTTCACAATCCAATCACAGGTTCCTGGCTCTAAATTTAAGCACACTGCTGATAGAAATAACATAAACCAGTAGAAACAGTGGAATTAAATTTATGCTGCCAACACATTTCATGAAACTTAAGTATTTTTTTGGGTTCTCCCTCCTCCCTGGGGTTGTGCTGTGTGAAATCCACTACAAAAAAACACAAACTTTTTAAAATTATTACAAACTAAACTGTGTTTGTATAAAGCATTAGTAGTTTTTTTGTTTTTAATGTCATAATAATGCTCTCAGATTCTATCCTTTAATTTCTGAGTGGTTTTGCCTATGTAATAAGCAGGGCAGGAGACACACTGTGCAAGGTACACAACCATAGATTCACAGTTCCCTCTGCAGGGACAAGGCAGAGTCCTTGAGTCCTTCACCTCAGTTGTATCAACCTTCTGGAATGTCATGTTACTACTTGCAGTGACCACATTTGGTCATTCATTTTCTTGTGCTTTTTTAAGGTGGTAGTCTGTTCAAATTCCAGTAAATGTTTGACCGACCTCTACTGAAAACTGTTCAGAGCAAATCCCCTAGCTTGGCCTCCATTTCTCCAGTGAAAATTAAATTCCACTTGTTACAGAAAATCTTCATATCTTTTCATAAAATACCATCACACTTGATAAATGCACTAAAGATTTGAATGATACACAAATGAACCCAGTTAAGTAGTCATCTCTGTGCTGACACTGAAAGATGCAGACATTGTCAAATGTTATGAATAAATATAGTATTTTGTTCAAACAAATAAGTCAGCTATGTGCTTGAGAGGAATTGAGCTTTGATTGGGACCAGGAGATCTGTGTTCAGGTAATGGGTAAGTAATAAATAAGTTGAATATCAGTGGGAGTGAGTGGTTTAAAGTTGGTGTACTCATTCATGGGGATGGGTGGGTTTCTTGTCAGTCTGTAGCCCATAAAGAAAGTTGGGTACTGTCGCTTGCCAGGTCAAGATAAAACAAGTGAGCATCATGGGTTCTTGTTCAGCTTTATTATATGCAAACACATCATAAATGAGGTTAAGTAACTTTAATTTATAAACAAACTAACTATCATGCACATAGATGTTAACATTCTGACTGCACCTTCAAAATGGCACTGAACCTAACACGTGCTTGGTATTTATATACACACACACAGAGATCTTGGGAATGCTTCTTAAATGTACAGCACACCTGTTATTCTACCGGTACTCTCAATCAAGTGGACAAACCTGAGTAGGAAGTTCAAACAGATCAGCTACATTGGATTGTGTAGGTTTCTGATTGCACACACACATGAAATACATGTATGTCATCGTATGACATGTGATGGGTGTTTGACATAAAAGATAAGAAATAGAGGAAAAGGCCTCCCTTAGTCTTAGATGGCATTGCACAAGGAAACCCATACCCTCTGCGCCTTGCTGTGGAGATAGGGGAGGTGCACCATTACATGGCAGATGATGCAGGGTAGGCGCTAAAAAATATGTGAAAAATATACAAATAAATAATATTTAAAAGTATTATCTTACCAAATTGTTTATTACTTACATTTTCTAAACTAAGATGTGTTTGTCAGTGTGATTATGTTTTGCAAAAATGTGTTTTTTTAATAATTGCATTTAGCATCACTTGAGATATACCTAAACTATTATATAATAAGGGGAAAACTATGGTACAAGAAATTAAGGGAAACAGGAGCAACATGTATTTGTTAATCAGGAACAGAGATGTTATATTAGCATATTAAACACACACACACACACACACACACACACACACACACACACACACACACACACACACACAGAATGCTCAGATGACCCAGTTCGCACAAGGGATTAAGACTGTGGATCCTGTAATCCAGAGTCCCCGTTTTGATTCCTTCCACCTTCATTTGTCGACTGTGTAATTTTGAGCAAGTAATTTAATCAGTCAAGCCCTCCCCAGGCCACCCCTAAAAACAGATACTTTTGCCTAGTGGGCTCACCTGGTCAACAAATGCGTAAAATAAAAATTCAAAAATGACCCTAGTATGATTAGTGGATTGGGCACTGGAGGGGATTGCCAGTGTGAGAGGAAATAATGAGGTATAACTTGCTCAACTCTTAATCTGGGATTAGGAGGGAGAGGGAGCACATGTTCAGTGTGTAGACTACAGGTAGAATCCCCATGGATAATAGTGATCACAGGGAGCACATGTCCAGAGTATAGATTCCAGGTAGAACCCCTTGTATACTAGAGATTACCGAGAGTACATGTCCAGAGAATAGATTTCAGGTAGAGTCCCCATGGATACTAGAGATCACTGGAAGTTCCTGCCTTTAAAGGGAGCAGGGCTGTTGATGGCAATTCTCTTTCAAAAATGAAAGACATGACCATGGCTTATCCACATTGCACACTATCTGTAAGGGATGTCACAGCACATACAGTGGGAATGTCTACAGCCTGAGGAAGATCTTGACTCCTGCAATAGATTATAGCACTATGTCTGCTGCTCAACCTTTGACTCTAAGGATTAAAAAATGGATCATTTGGCTCTCACCTCTGGGGGAATGACAGTGCTGAGAGAGTCAAGCAGCAGGAGGTTTGACAGCTCACTGAGGATCAGAGAAAATAGTACAATAAGTAATACTGTATGGTGCAGAAACCTGGGCAGTAAAGGCCGAGCAGATAAAAAAACCTAGAGGTGATGGAAATGAAGTGCCTGAGAAGGGTGGTAGGATGCACACTCTGGGACACATGAAGAAAGGAGGACATAATAGCAGAAGCCAAGGTAGCTCCAATTAAAGAAAAGATCAAAGAGAATAGGTCATGGTGGTTTGGACACAAGTGCAGGAAACAGAAGACAATATGGTGAAGAAAATTTGGGACAGACAGAAAGAAGGTAAGAGGAAATGAGAATGTCCAGAAAAGGAGTAGATGGATTGTGTGAAAGAAGATCAGCAACAGTCAGGCATGAGTGATGAAGAAGTCAGGAATGTGGCACTGAATTGAGAGAGATGGCGACAATTAACATGATACTCTGACCCCATGTAGAAAATGGGAAAAAGGGGGCTGATGATGATGATGATGATGATGAAAACATACAAAACAATTCATAAAAGGAGTACTATGTGAAACAAATCTAAACAAAATAATAAATAAATAAATAAAACACAGAAAACCCAAAATGCATGTCATGTTGTAACAGCAGTGTGCCCTGTTTGGGTGTGAGTTATGTAGGGAGGGTGGTGCAGCAGTAGCATTGTTGCCTCACAGCAAAAGGCTCTCCAGTTCAATTCTCGGCTGGGGTGCCTTCTGTGTAAAGTCTGCATGTCCTCCTTGCATTCAAGTGGGTTTCCTATGGGTGCTCCTGTTTCCTCCCACGGTACAGACATGCATCTGGAGCATTTATCCCTGGGCTTCTGCTAAAAATTGGCTTCATTCCAAGTCCGTCTTTCCTGGTAAACAAATGTTAAATAAATAAGTAAAATAAAATTTGCTCATAATTGGATTGAAGTCTGAACAGTTGGGCTTTACCATGCCAGGCCTGAATACATTCCAGTATACCCCACACAAAAAATAGCATGCTACTATTTTGTTTTGCTGTAAAGGGGAAATGTACCAGCTATTTGGTTCATGTGTGCCTTTCTGCCTGATCCTTATTGTCTCGGTATCCTATTTTCATGACAGAAGCATTTCAGTACCAAGAGTTGACAGGATCCGAAGAGTTTTACACATATTCAGTACACAAAGTTATATATAGAAATATAAACAAGTACATCCTTTTTCAGAAGAAACCTAGTGGTACTTATTGAAAAAATCTGCAACTGCACTTAACTGTGTAGAAAAGTTCAAAAAATGAATATTGCAGGTTTTCAAAATAGTTTTTGAAGTATTACAATGCAGTGTGTCCATATTATTTCAAAATGTCAAATGATTATTTTGCTACTCTGGAAGCAGAAGTATTAACAATGACCATCTTCAAATCAATAGAAAGAACTGTGTGGTCTCCATCAGCACTGTGGCTTATCGATTGTTTTCTTTGTTTATTTGGAATCTTTTTTCTTCCCTTTTTATTACTATTGAGCAGTGTTGTATCAGAACATAAGGCAAAGGTTATGCAAAAAGAATATGTGACACATACCAGGATGAAACCTGTTTCTACAGTGCTCGGCAGTGTTCTACAACAGAGCTGTTGAAGTAAATAATATGCTTTAAATGATGCCTTATTAATATGCCATGAAGAGAACATCTACACAACTTTTCACTTATTATTAATGGCTATTGTTACTGTCTGGATTCCAAGCAGTACAAAATAGGGATTAATCATATCCAGCTTTGCAATACCCCAAGTACAGTCAGTACAGGAATCTTGTTACAAAATGCTTTGATATGAATAAGTTGATGTTTGAACATGCCACAGTCCTTATCAGTTACAACCCAGTAAGAAAACCTGCTGGCCAAAGACTGTAATATTGTGCTCAAAAAGGACAGAGGTGGAAATATATCTCACTACATAGTCTGTGCAAGGAAAACTGGGTTTATAAAGAAAGGACTGGAATAGAAAGAAATCTTATTACATCTCTTGAAATCCAGACTAGTCTTTGCTCATGAAATATCCGTCTTCCAAGTAAGAAGATTTTAAATTTCACTTCTGTATTAAGTTGTAGAGGGGATATTTATAGCAGTAGCATCTTCATTTGTACCTTAACCAGGATAAGCCTCTGAAACTATTATAAATGAGACATTTTAAATGTTTAATAAATGTATATATATATATATATATATATATATATATATATATATATATATATATATATAGGTGGTATGAATGAAAGGTGAGATGCAGTGATTGAGTCAAAGTACTGAGTTGTTATAAAGCAAAACCTGTTTACAAGTGAGGTGCTCAGAGAAGGTTTTACCTTAGTATCAGAAAAACAAGTTTCAGCTTATTATTTGAATTATATGTGACTCACAGAGCATATAAAGCACCAGTGTGCAACGTCCTGTTGACCAACCAGTTTGTTCTGTTTTAACATGGAGTCATGAAACTTAATTGCTTTTCTAATTTTATTTAATGTTGTATTTCAGTTAACCTTTTCTTGACTGATTCCAAGAAGTGAGAAATTAGAATGTGCATCAAAATCATACCTCTCTGCCATCTATTTTTTCCTACAAAACTTTGCTCCGTCCCTCCTAAAATTAGACATTTTTTGAGAAAAGATGATTGATTACAGTCAGTAGATACTGACAATCATCATTAATGCTGATAATTTTTCCAGCTACAGACTTTTTACTTCAGAAAATATGTATTTGCATCATCTTTTCCTGTCAAATAATGTGTTCCTAATTTGCAACCTTTAATTATATTTTGTTTTATCCTCAATTCTGGTAGTAAAAGGTTAAGAACTATGCTGTAAAAAGTCCTGTGTATTCACCAAATTTCATCTACTCTGCAGTTTCATGCACTCATTTTGCATTCATAGACACTGTGCTTGGTGTACTGGGATAGCGAGCCTGGGCAGAAGTAATTCTGATGCATTAAAACACCCAAAGAAACATATATAAACACAGTTAATGAGCTTGGCATAATAAGTGCCCAGTGGACAAAGCTGCTCATTGAAAAGCCACCCATACAATGATTTGCTGAACCAAATACTGAAAACCAGCAGCAAGAATGAAGGACAATGAGGGCAGGCCACTGCAAATGCATAATTATCTATAATATGGTAATCAGATTTCTATAACTCTTTCCAGGAAAAGTAGGAAGTTTGACAGACGTTGGATAACAGCTGCATACTGTGGAAAGAGAGACATGACAAAAAGTTGGGGACTAACTCTGTACAGCATAATATTAGAGCAAAGTACTTCAACAGACTGGTACAGCACAGCATATCTTTCAACATGTGACCTCAAGAGTCAGAGAAAAGTCAAATATAATTAGGGGCAAAGGCCACAGACCAGGGGTATTCTAAAATATTCATGTTGTTTGGATAAAATGCTCATAGAACAATAGGATATACATTAACATGCATTTCAGAAAAATAAAATACATTTAACTGTAAGATCTGACATTATTTGCTTAATATAATCACCATATAACTATTATTAATAAATAAAATCAGATATTTTAGGAGACATATTACAAAAAGTTAAGCCAAAATTAGTGTTGCGTTAAAAAATTAGAGTCAGCTGATGTGCACAGCAGTGTTACCAACGCAACAACTCAGCTAATTAACAATAATGGCAGTTCTATGCAGTGTATTGCAGAAACAGGCACAAGAACTCACAAGAAACACAAATGTTTGTGCCAAGGTAAAAATCACAGGGTCTATATTACAACGTCAAACTTGTAGAAGTTCGAACATTGTAATATCGAACCTTAAAGTCTGAAATCCAAAAATAGGGAAGCAACGGCACATCAATTTTTTTTCCCTGGGAAAAAATCGGTGGGCCGTTTTCGGGGCTTTGCTATTTCCTCCACTGTGGTGCAATCTCGGAGTTGGTATATTTAAGTAGGGGGGTGTGGGGGGCACAGCCTCCCATGTTGGATGGTGTGGGGGGTGAAGCCCCCCACTTCAGTTTAAGTTTAAGGTTTAAATTTTTTTTTTTTTTGGTCATGGAACAGCTGTTCTGTGTTTTCATTGTTTTTGGGTTTTGGAGTTTAGGGTTCAATATTACAACGTTCTTATTTATGTTAGTTTGACGTTGTGATATAGACCCAATATTACACCAGATCCCACAACATAGGCCACTTATGTAGGTTTTGTATGCAGCTGCATAGGAACAACAATAGCAAATAAAAGCTGTACAAGGACACAACAGCTATTCACAAGCAATAAAAGTTAATGTAAAACACAATGCATACATGCATGCACATATCTACAGCAGTTTTCCTCTACAGCATTCCTGCAGATGCTTTTTTTCTGAAGTGAAATTTTGAAGTAGAAATCAAAAACTTTCACAATGCAAAAATAGAGGTTACAGACAACAATACAAGCACATAATTATAATACATGTAATATATGCAGTAATACAAACATGACCAGTAAAAGACCTTCCTCTCTGCAAATTACTGCAACAAAACTGCTGGTCAGAGAAACATTGCACAATCTTTAATATTTCTATATGTACTACTTGAGTGTACAGAATATAACATTTCTAAACTATGTAGTTATTTTATTTGTATTTCTTTTCCATGGTAAAGCTTTGATCTCCATGGACCTTTTTCAGACTCAGCCTGGGAGTGGTATCTGGTTAAGTGACTTGCTTAGACTCATAAACTTAGGCAATCAAATCTTGCAACAATGGACCACAGAAAACAACTCATTAATACTCTATGTCAACTGCAACAAATACAGTTAGAACATTCAGTGTTAAACAAAGATGTCCAGTATAGTATAACCATTCAAAATATTATAGCACTGAATGACAGTCATAGCCACTAAATGTTAATGGTAACAGTGACAATAGATGTTCAGCCTCAAAGTGGAAATTGCTATATTCCCTAAAAAGAACCACAGACACGTCTGTAAAGGTGAGTAAACAGTATAGCATGGAACTGCATGAAAAGTATCTACTGGATTTTACATGCTGCTAACAATGACCTATCTCAGTTATATTTGGTTTTATATTTGGTTTAGTTATTAAAATAGTGTCCTGCTTTGTTTTTTTTTTCCTTGAATGTGTAAAGTTAAACTATATCAGTACAATTGTGAGGTGACTCACTGATGAATGTTTTTAAGATACCACCTGTAAGTGGTAACATTTTATATGAATACCATGCAGGTTGACCACTGTACATAGGCCACTGCCGTGTCACTATAAATGTGTGGAAAGATGTCTACTGGCTTTTGTTTTAGGTAGCAGTTGCCCATTGCAATCATGTCTATTTAATTATCAAAAAAGTATTATACTTTAGCAAATGTTGAACAGCTGTGAAATTTGTTTGAATGTGTTACGTTTTTTGTTTTGTTGTTCTCAATAACAGTTACTTAAACCCCAAAGTTCTCTGCCTTTAAAACATATTTTTATCTGGTTCATTTGCGGTGAAATGTATTGGCACATCTAACTGATAACTGTTTGTGTGTATGACAACAGCTCTTTCACTGATCTGAGATTTACTTAATGAAATATAGACATGTTGTCTTTCTACAACATATCTGAGTAGACATAGTAATGGCACATCTGTATACTTCTACAGCTGCTGATACAAAGGCCTAGAATATTCCATGCTGTGACACCCCTGCACTGGCCCAGTAATAAAGGAGCCTCAATTCTCGCCACTGGCAACAGTGGGGAATTTACACACTAGGAGGATGACAAGTATACACACAGTAAAGTGCAATTTCCATTAAGATCACACAGAAATCACAGTCAGTGTGGGGCTGGTTTCTCCCTCTTTCTCCAGATCCCCAGTAAGACTCCCCACTGGCACAGCTATACGGTTGAGATCTCAGCCGAGTGGCCAAGGCAAAACCTCCAGCACCATTTTTGTCCAACCAGTGCTTTGTGTCCCTGCCCAAGTAGCTGACACACACACAAACACACACACACACACACACACACACACACACACACACACACACACACACACACACACACACACACACACACACACCTGAGAAAGGTTGGGCACAGGTTTACTAGCTATACTCCTTCTGCCCAGACTATAAGGTAGTTTCAGCTGCCACAAGCCAACTCCTTGCCAGCTACTTTAAGGTTCTTAACAAAGGGTGTCCAATCCTACCGTGTAATGTTACTAATAATCCAAATGGTAGTCTGACCAAGTGCAAGGCTATTTAGGAGTGGCCTGTACAGTGTCACCAAATAGATATGCAAGTACTATAAGAGCTTAAATATGTCTCACAGATATCAGCCACAAAGATAGGTTTAAATATATTTAATAATAAATAAATAGTAAAAGAACAAGACAATACTCAGTGAGTAATCAGTTACATCAGAGTTCAAAATCACAGGAAATATTTAAACAACATTGTAGGACAGTCTCAAATAAAGAAAGAAAAATTTAAGTTATACTGTACTACAGTATATTCCTATCTGAATCTAAAAGAGTTACTATGCCCTAAAACCTTACTTACAGCAAGACAAGTGCAGAAAGGTGGTGATGAGTGGATGTTTCTAGGTTGAAGACGAGATACAAAATGCACAGTTTCTCTCTGATTTCTTAAATTAATATCAGATATTACTGCTGGGTTAGCTTGGATGACATCACTTTTTGTCACTTGACTTTAGTTCCCAAGCTAAACCCCCTTTGTCAGAAACTAACAGAATTTAACATCTCTGTGTGAAAAATACATATCTCTGAGATGTTTGAAGACCCTGGAAATCATAAAACAATAAAACACTTTTGCATCTCAAACCTAGTAATTACTTCTCTTCCAAGACAACACAAAAACTTCTAGCTCAAGACATTGTGTCTGCTACTGAACTGAAGCTGAGAGATAACTTTTATAGCACAATTGTAAAACAATTTAATTTCAACTTATTTTCTTCAGGTTTTGCAAGTTAACCCTCTATGTTCTAGTTTCTACTGTTAAAATATATACATTTACACAATTACAATAGTTATATACATTTCTATTCTAAGCCAGCAGGGCATGCTGTGGTTACATTTTAGCTCAGTACTTTACACCTTTACACACACGTCTGTATGAATGATATCAATATTCACAAATGACATAGAATTATTTACAAAATTCAAGATAGTTGGGCTGGCAGTATTGCCTTGTGTCACACATGCATTCATCAACATCCACATGCTGCAGTATGCTGTTGGTATACATGGCAAACATACTGTAAGAAATACTAATGCACAATACTTTTGATCTTTGTTTGGCATTATGCTATTCATGTTTGCTTGCAAGGAGCATATAAGCTATGCTTTTGCGTCAAGATATGAGGAAAAATGTCAGTAGTGCCATAAAATCCAGGGCCCACTGGTTAACATTAATCACAAGATGAAAGTTGTCATCAAGACACAGGTTAGTTTTACCCTACTGATGATGTTGTTACAACAGTAATCATGCTCAGTAGGAGAGGAACTGCAGGTTCAGACACTTGGTATGTGTGCTTGGCTGAGGATCCATTGTTGCCATCTGTGGGATTATTATGAAAATAATGAATAATGAAAATCCTGAAGGGCCGATTTTTCCCAGGGCAAGTAAACACTTGCCCAACGTAGGGAAATATGCCCTTTTCTCCACTATAGTGCAATCCCAGAGTTGGTATATATAGTTAGGGGGATGTGGGGGGCACAGCACCCCACAATGGGGGTGTGGGAGACACAGCCCCCCACTTAGATGGGTTTTACATAGTCCAGTGTGGTTACGTTAGGCTTTGGGTAAGTGTTTACTTGCCCTGAGAAAAATCAGTCCTTTGGGATTTTCAGTATTTGTTATTTTCATTTTGAGAAAATATTGCTCAGTGTTGTGGGTTTCGCGATATAAAAGTAGATCCGTGTACACAAATTAGCCCATGTCCACACTATGTTTGTAAAGTATCATGCATAGATATGAGCATATTTGTCAAAATAGGTATGGAGAAGTTGACATTAAATTATACTGCACATCTTAAGGAACAGCAGTGAAAGGCATTTGAAATGTAGGCAAATATGTGTATATCAATCCAATATCTCACTGCAAAAAGTAACCACAGAGTTGTCTATGACACTCCAATGAAAGTACAGGAAGGTATGACATATGGCCTGGCACTCAAAACATACACATTTTGTGTATATGTGCCATGCAGAAAAAAAATTGTCAGTTAGTGTGGCAGCAGAGGACCATGGTCAATCTGAGGAAATTTAAATGACTGAAGCCTAGCAATTTACAGCAACAGCACAGTATTAGGCTACACAATCTCTGTGTGGATTGGCAGTTGTACTGCTACATCCAACATTAAATGCAACTGCAAATGTGGCCTATTTGTATGTATCTCTGCAAAAACCCCAGAAGGTTGATTCTTGAGAAATTGTGTGTCATACTGCATAAC
Organism: Protopterus annectens; assembly: GCF_019279795.1. Classification (NCBI taxonomy): domain Eukaryota; kingdom Metazoa; phylum Chordata; order Ceratodontiformes; family Protopteridae; genus Protopterus; species Protopterus annectens. The sequence continues at coordinate 577,148,884 of NC_056744.1, read as the reverse complement.
TGTTTTACCTATGTGTGTACAGCGCATTAAAAACATTCAACAATACAAAACCACACTACTTGTAGTATTTCATGTACAAAGCCCATGCATGCAAAGACAGGTCACAAACAACATTGCATCTGTACTCATGTTATATATTATAGGGTTAGTACAGGAATATATGTCACAGATATGTTTTGTCCATTTAATAGTTGTGTCCTACCAGACCAAGCTTCTATGTACAGGCTATCGTATGATTTGACTTAGCTCTTCTGACTCCAGTCTTACATATGTACATACTTATTGGATTGGAAGACTCGGTTTTCCTTGAGTTCCTCCCACTATAGCCTTGACAGAGCATTCCTTCAGTGATGTCACTGTCTGCCAATTTTAAACATCCCTGTCTTGACGGACACCTCCTCAGCCTTTTCTTTGCACACAACTATGACAGAGAAGAACGCCTAGCCTCCCCCTGTTCCATATAAGGACTAACTGTGTTCACTGTTGTTAATAAAACATGCTGTTTAGATGCACACTCACATTTCCTGGACAATTCAGAGATAGAGCAGGTTTTAGCATTACAGAAAAAGGTATTAATGTATAGTAAATAATATTCCACACACTTATAATTGTTATATGAAGTATAAATAAGCCAGGCAAAAATGTCTACAGCAATATGATACTGATAAATTGATAAATTCTACTATTCTGCTTATGTTTAGTATTAAACTTTCTTGCTCACTTTCTTCCTGTCTGTCTGTGTCTTTATGGGTGAATGTGTGTGTGTGTGTGTGTGTGTGTGTGTGTGTGTGTGTGTGTGTGTGTGTGTGTGTGTGTGTGTGTGTGTGTGTGTGTGTATGTTGATAGAGAGATAGACATAGATACACACACACACACACACACAAACACGTCTCGCTCTCATTTTTTATATATATATATATATATATATATATATATATAGGTTCATAGGTTGGTACTAGGCTATCGGTCCTAGGGCCTATACAAGCCTAGCCATAACAATTCCCTGGCTATTTCTTCCCACAATATTTACTTTGGGTACCCTGAACATGCCCGTAAAATGGTATGAAACATAGACCATTACTTTAAATGAGATGCCAGTACAATGGATGCATGCATGACAAATGGAGGAAATTAAGTCCTTTTATCCCCTTACTACATTTAAACTGTTGTTTGTTTGCAGCATCCTGTTAGAATGAATATGATTACTCCATGTCTGTGAACTTTGATATGAATTGTCAAACAAATTTGTTATTTTTTTCTAAAGATATAAATGAATGTAGACAAAATATCTGCTGATTGGATCAACAGTGTAAGAATACACGTGGTGGATACAAGTGCATTGACCTGTGTCCAAGTGGAATGACAAAAGCTGAAAATGGATCATGTATTGGTAAATATTTTTCTCTTGTGTGGCATACAAGTTATTCATGGTACAATGTTTTTCACTGTTGCCATTTTTATCTGCTGTGATGTTTCAAGACTTTGCTTTATAGCATGTGAACTGAATGAAAGCATTGAAGTGGGCATCATCATTTCATGCCCCATAAATATGGCTATTTTTGAACTAATTCATGGATAGGCACATCATTTATAGTTATAGTCTTTGTATTACCTTAATTTAATTCAAAGAAGCTTTTAAATGCTTTCATAAACTCTCCAGTTATGATACATCACTGTGTCAGAACAGTAGGACAGATGAGAAAAAACAGCGGATGGAGTAAAGGACCAATATCCAAATCCAAAACACCGTCAACCTCTGAGGGAGCCCAAAATGACTACAGATGAATCCAAGTGTAAAAAAAAAATAAAAATATAAAAAAAATGAGTAGTAAAAGCCAGATGCCCCACTCAGGATGTTAAGGATTAAGCACTTTTGTTCCCAACAGGAACTTCATCAGAATACAAGAGGGCTGCATACCTCATTTCCTTATGTTCAAGCCCCTTTAAAAGTACAGTGTAATAAATATATAAACAAGTGAACAACAATAAAAGCAAGTAAAAAACAAAGTCTGTCCCTAAGCATGTCTCAACATCAAATGATGGTCCACTGTTGTTGGTTATGTATATATATATATATATATATATATATATATATATATATATATATATATATATATATATATATGTGTATGCACATATTTGTATGTGTGTGTGTGTGTGTGTGTGTGTGTGTGTGTGTGTGTGTGTGTGTGTGTGTGTGTGTGTGTGTGTGTGTGTGTGTGTGTGTGTGTGTGTGTGTGTGAGTGTGTGCATCTGCATATGCACAGATATATATTATCTAGTATTAAAAACACCCTGGCACCACACTGGATGCAGAAATATGTAAAACCACAGACTTATTTATGAAATTATTATTATTTATGCAAATGAAATAAAAATGTACCTCACTTGCCTTTGCAATTATTCTCAAATGGGTTATAGACTATTTGCAGACATTAAATACAAGATGCACAGTCCTTAGAGATGACTCAACCAAGTATACTTCACACAGCCTCACTCCCACACAGCCTTGGTCCTACTCAGTCTTGCTCCCACACAGCCCTTTCAGCCTTAAAGCTATATAATAAAGGTCACAACTGCAGGCCTTCACTAGGCACTCCTCCCAGCTCCACAAAAGTCTTCCTGATTATCCTTCAGGTCACGTCCACAACAGGGCACAACTGGATCATCAGTTCTAGGAACTATGAAACTTTTGATATAGCCTGTGCTGTACTCCCACAATGATCTTCAATTGAGGAAACAATTTCCTATTTCAGGCTACATCCTTTCATACATAACTAATAGACCACTTAGTTTTTCAATGGTGTGTTTAATACAATTAACTGTTTGCCTAAATTGTGTGACTAAGTCACAGTTTTTGCATATTTAAAGACATATCCTATATTTGCATCAGGATGCCACTATATATATATATATATATATATATATATATATATATATATATATATATATACATGGGTCTACTTTGTTTCATTGAATCTCATTTCACTGAATTTCATTTCACCCGACCACTTCGCTGAAAACTCACATTACTGAAAACTCATTTCACTGAATCTCATTTCACTGAACTGAACTTAGTATATATGCACTGTGTAGAGTACTGTAAGGCACTGCTACGCCTCCCACGCTCCCCAATGTGGGGGCTGTGCCCCCCTCACCCCCCCTAATTATATATATTAACTCCAGGATTGCACTACAGTGGGGAAAAGGGCATATACCTTTTACTTGCCTTACAGTACTCTACATAGTGCCATATATACTAAGTTCATTTCAGTGAAATGAGATTCAGTGAAATGAGTTTTCAGTAATTTGTTTTTTCAGTGATGTGGTTGAGTTGAAATGAAATTCAATGAAATGAGATTCAATAAAATAAAGTAGACCCATATGCACATATGTATAGGGGTTTTGCTACTTTTGTACAATAGTTCTTTGATAAACATCTGTTTAGATGATACAATTTGGTCAACTAAATAAATGTTTGACATATGTCAACAAAAGTAGCAGATCAGATGTTACCTCTGAAGTGTCCAGATTTTTGCCTTTTACTTTTGGTCTGTTCTTTTAGTTGTGCCTTTTTTTTTGGACTTTGTCCTCCCATTATTTATAGCTTTGTCCATATTTCTTGCTCTAAGAGGTTGAGAGGTATGGATTGGATGATTCTTAGTGTTGGCAAATTTGTTCTTTCCCTGAGAATTATGTGATCTCTGAGTTAGTACTATATAGTTAGCAGGAGTGCATGGGGGGCTTGACCCCTGCAAAAAATTATGTTTTATTTTGCTTTTCAATTTTTGCACATACCAAAATTAATTCTTGATGCATGCGTACTCGTGTGCCGATGTACATAAAGTCGATCATCTGGTGTCAGCATTATGCACGTTAATGTTAGTGCCATTCAACAAATGTAAATAAATGCATATATATGTATTTTGATATAGATATATAGGTAAATACATATATAGATAGGTATAAATATAAACATATATATTGATATAGCTGGTTAGTTTTTTTGAATGCCAGTTTTGTGAATAGTGTTTTCGTTGGTGGAACATGATCAAACAGATGTGTTTTCTAGCGATGTCAAAAGTATGAAGTTCGAATGTTTACTGTAAAGGTAAGTGGGATGAGAGCAAAAGTGTGTGAATGTTTGTGGGTTAGGATTAGAGTAAGATTGGGTAAGAGGATATATTTTGTGGTGTGCTTGTTTGTGTGTGGATGCTTTGAATGTTTGACCAAGTGTGTTGAATGAATGGCTAATGAGACAGTATGCAGAATAAGTAATCATAAAACAAAACTCAAAAATGGCAAAAATGAACTGTTGAAAGTCATAAAAAGAGTGGAACTTTTAAATGTTGTAATTATTTAGCTTATATGTATATTAAAAATGAGAAATATTTCACTCATCAATATATTGTTAGAGAATACTTGCATGTATCAGAAATTGGTTGCAGTTTCACCAATACTGTAGATATTAGAAATGTGTTTGCCTTTTATGTGGGTAAGGCAGGCCACAGATTAGGAGCATGCATTCTGAAATATGTGAAAGTTATAAAAAAGGAATTTGTCGACTATGGTATGTAAACATGATGCATGTTCCTATAGATTTTCAGCATTAGTAAGTTAAGGAAGTCCATTATGCTGATGCAATTTTCCATACGAAACATTATCGTAATGTTGTTAATGACCAATGAAATCTCTGGTCTTGATTACAATTTTTCTCTAACACTAAGCCTGTATTTCAGAAAAGTGAAAAAACTGTAGAGGTGAACCTCATTGGTTCAGAATGGGTTCATTTGTATTGATTAATTATCATTTTATAATCCACACAATTGAGTTAATTTGGATGTTGACTGCTAACTTTGTTCACAACATCATAATGAAAAATGTGGCACTCTAAGATTTATGTTAATATTGCTTTAAACAACAATAGCAATTGATACTATAACCTGAAGCCTATTATAAGCAACTGCAATAAAATATGGTAATTTAAGACAGTGGCTACATTTTATTATTTTAGCAAAGCATTTTTATATGTCTCTACTGTCAATGTGAAATACTATCTCCTGCTGCAATTTTGAAATATTCTAGTTTGTGCCTCTAACTGAGTGCGTTGTACAGCTTCATATTCTATTTAATATCCCTTGTTCACTCCGCTAATGGCAGCCTTATCCCTGGTGGGGATATGCAGATCAGTGTGCTAAACAGAACATTAGTGATTCTACAAGTTGTATGGTCAGTATTCTTGCATGATGTATGTCATGCGACATACATAGACTGTACTCTTTATATGCAATGACATATAGTATATGTAAGCAACAAGCAACAAATTAGTGGCACATCACCTTCTGCATCACAAGGACATGTAGGGCAATGCAGCATTGGGAACTGTCTCATGAGATATCTTCAAGGAATCACCACTTGTAGCACAGTGATCTGTATACATGGGGACTTACACATTGCTGGCAGGGGCACAGACACCCCATGATGATGTGCCCTAACAAACATCATCATCTCTGGAATGTGAGATGTTAACCACAAATTATAGCTTCAAGGTCAATATTTCCTCATTTCTTACCGGTGTGGGAGCAGACATTCACATTCAGGAGTAAGTCACGAGCATGTTGTTAACAGCACTAGAGTGGTACCACTGTATAAAATGGTTAATGTGACAGCCATGTTCTACAAGTTTAGCTGCATTTGTCAGAAATTTTGTGCATGTGTTAGAAGATGTATTTGGTTCACTCAATGCCACTATGATTGCTTCTGATGTAAGTACAATCTCTCGGCTTGCAGATGATGTATAGCAGCCTCCATATCATGGCCTCCTACTGTGTTGGCAGTTGACCACTGTGGTAAACTTTACTTTACAGAAATGAGAGTTTACACATAAGAACCTACCATGCAATCTGATAATACCATGTATATTACAGCTGCAGAGTTTCAGTCAGAAGTGGATATGGTCCATGTCTGACTGTGCTCAACAGCTGACAAGGCATGGGTCTGTACCATCAGATATTCATGATAGTGAGGCTAACATGGGTCTGTACAATCAGATGTTCATGATAGTGAGGCTAACATGGGTCTGTACCATCAGATATTCATGATAGTGAGGCTAACATGGGTCTGTCCCATCAGATATTCATTATAGTGAGGCTAAGTCAGCTAATGACACTCCCAAGGACTGTAATGATTCACAGCTGTATCCTTATTAGATGCTATGTAAACTCAGTGTTTTTTAAGTGTTGGGCTTGAGCTGGCACATTCACAATGTCCGCATCTGTCCATTGCTCTATTCTTTTTCCAGAGCCTGGTGTTAACAGTGTCTTGCAAGTTGTTCTAACTCTGTTAAATGCTGCTTTTGCTGTTGTATATCTCAATGGCTCCACATTCATGATCTATGCATTTACACGTTAATGGTTCATTTAGAGGTGGCAAAAACGGTATATCTACTATATACATATGTCAAACTAATCCCTGCCATGCTTATTACATTATTTAGGCAGTGCTATTGGCTAAACAGGTATCATCCTCACCACTGCTCCTGGAAGATCAGAGAACTATGGATTCTATTCCCAAGTTGGGTGACTGGATCCCTTTTCCATTACTGACACTGCAGTGCAACATTAGGGGGTGCTGCCCTCCTGAGTTTGTCATCCTTCAGATGAGATGTTTAACTGAGGTTCCATCTGCTTCATTTGCTAATAACTCAGAACCATGGTGCTTTGTGAAAAAAGCAGGGAAAGTTCCTTAGTACCGCTTGGTACCCTGGTCAAATGTCCCAATAGTCAATATCAATACCACCTCATGTCTCTCTTGAAAGGAGGTGACCCCAGTAAGACTAGTCCAAGCAAAAAAGGATGAATATAAAATTATTTGGCTACAATTTGCATCTGATATTGTAGATGGGTATACCAACTTTATCTGGATTCAAAGGACTATATTTGTAAGATTAATTATTTCTACTGTGCTCTCATAGGTTCATAGGTTCATACTAGGCTATCTGCCCTAGAGCATTTATAAGCCTAGCCAGAGTGTGTTTGGCTTTCGCCACCCATTTTAAATTAATTTTGCTATGCCCTTTTTCGAGGTTAGTATACTGTGCCTCAGTCTAACAGTGACACAGAAGTGATACCTGGGGTAAACCTACGATCTCCCATCCACTCACCAAGATTCCTCTTGAAGAGAGTCAATGAGGGACTCTGCCTAGCCTGGACTGGGATTTTATTCCAGAGTGAAGGGAGCCTCTGGCTTATGAATCTGTCCCTCCAGCATGTCCTATTTATTTCAGTGCTGAGGTTCAAGTCTCTCGAGCGTAGCTTGATGGGATTTGGATTTTCTGAGGTGCAGCATGTCCATTAATTCCGGGTTGGACATGGCTTTATATGTCAGGCACAGATCGCCTCTGAGCAGGTGGTATGCCACTGAGTAGAGCTGGAGTTTCTTTAACTGGGCAGCATATGGCATCTGTTTGAGCCCTTTGATCCTCTTGGTGAGGTACTTTTGGGGTCTTTCCACGTTGCTGCAGGTGTCTGGTAAGGTGCATCCCAAAGGGGCATTGTACTCAATTATGGGCCTGATGAGGGATGAGTAAAGAGGCACGATGACCTCCCCTGATCTAGATGTGAATCCCTTCATGATTAGGTGGGCTATATAAAATGTTTTTCTAACCACTTTGGCCACGTGGTTGTCAAATGAGAGATTGCTATTAACTTGGGTCCCCAGGTCCCTAATTACTTCTTCTGTACTTAATGGATTACCACCTATGTGGTAATTTGTGGGCACTTTGTTTTGCCAAAGGGATGACTATACACTTTTGGCATTTAGCTTGAGGCCATGGCTCTGGCACCAGTTGTCTGTTTCTATGAGGCCCTTTTGGAGAATGCTTGTGTCGGCTGGAGAGTCGATTATGGCACCCAGTTTGCAGTCATCTGTGAACTTGGTCAGCCACAGTCCTTCCATGTTGGCCTGTACCTCCGAGAAATATATACCGAACAAGAGAGGTCCCAGGACTGAGCCTTGTGGGATGCCACTTGTAACTGGTTTGGAGTCTGACATGGCTCCAGCAATTCTAACCATGTGGGTTCTGTCCTTGAGCCAGTTTGCAACCCATCTAGTGACATAGGGGTTTATATTTAAGCTGGTGAGCTTATCTATAATGCCAGAGTGGGGTATTGTATCAAAGGCTTTTGCGAGGTCCAGGTAGGCTGTGTGGAACACCTTCCCTTCGTCAATGGCCTTGGTGACTGTTTCAAGGAAATCGACCAGGTTTGAGGCAGGATCTGCCCTTAACAAAGCCGAACTGGGTAGGATCCAGTGTCTGTAGGTTCCCAATATCTTTATTTGTGAGGTCCATGATGATCCTTTCCATATTTTTGCAGACCAAGCTAGTCAGGCTTATGGGGTGATAGTTTCCAGGACCCATTGAGGCACCACCTTTGTGGAGAGGGACCACTGTTGCTGTACGCCACTCTTTGGGTACATATCCTGTAGTAAGGCTGAGATTGAACAGTAGTTTTATGTTTGGGTTTAGCTCTTCTTGGAGTTCATGTAGGATGCAGCCCAGGACACTGTCTGGTCCCATTGATGCTGTGTTTTTTGCTTTGGAGAGGGCGGCTCTTACCTGAGCATCTGAGATGTCTGCTGGGATAGATATTTGCCCTTTTGGTGGGGGGGGAGTTTGTGCTGAACCTGTCAGCTAGGATGTTGGCAATGTCTGTGGGTTCGGTGTATTTTTTGTCATTTTGGACTAGTTCTGAGCATATCTGGGAATTCCCACCCAGGTTACTAACATAACTAAAGAAAGCCTTGTGATTATCCTTAGTGTCCTGTGCAATTTTTCTCTCAAAGCTGGCCTTAGACGATTTTATGAGTGCCCGTAGTTTTTGCTAATACTGATCAGAGATGCCTTCCCTTTTGGGATTTTGCTCTATCATGTAGTAACTTCCTCCTTCTATTGTATAGTTTGTTTATGGCTGGGGTCCACCAGACAGGATGTCTGCCTTTGGAGGATTGGGTCTTGGTTTTATTTGGGATTGCATGATCCATGCATTCCTGAAGGTGTTCATAGAATGCGTTTATAAAGGATTCTGCAGTCTGGGCCATATTTTCCACAGGCCCGGGGGCTTTGAAGGATTCCACCTCACTTTTGAGGAGTATGAAATTTGCTTTAGAGAAGTTTTTCACTGTGGTTTTCTGGGCAGCGGGTGGGGTCGGGATGTGAATATCCAGTGAGATTAGTTTATGGTCTGATCTTACCAGTGAGGGATACACTTCTGGTCTGGAGCATAGAGTCCCCATGTTGGTGATGATCAGGTCCAGTATGTTTTCCCCTCTTGTGGGAGTGGTAACAAGTTGTTCCATAGCATTTGAGTTTATAAATTCTAGGAACCTTTGGGCTAGGGTGTTGAAGCTAGAGTAATGCTCCCAGTCTATGTTTGGGTAGTTGAAGTCGCCCAATATAATGGTGTTTGGAGAGACCTTCATATTTTCCAGTGTTCTCAGGAAGGCCGAGTGGGGTTCCTGGGTTTGGGAGGGTGGTCTGTAGCAGGCTATAAACTGGAAGGCAGTTTTACCCACTGTTAGTTGCACATGGATAGTCTCTGATGCTTCGTGCTGTGCCACCAACCTGGAGGTGTGGGTATCTTTGACAAATATTGATACTCCCCTCCTTTTGTGGTTTGGTCCAAGTTTTGGGGCGAAAATCATGGTATGAGGTATAACCTGGTAGTGCTGGGGTGCTCTCGGGAGCCTTGAACCAGGTTTCTGTTACTGCACAGATATCGATGTTCTCCATGCTAAGGAGAGTTTCGAGTGCATGCATCTTGAAGTTTAGACTTCTGCCGTTGAGTAGCATTACTCTTAGTTTCTTATCCCTTGTGATACCTATGGAGGTGGGTTTGTCTTTTGAGCCTTGCCTAAAAAGGCACTATGGGGGTAGCAAGAGCCTTTGCCAATATCCGAAAGCCCAGGGGTGACAGGTGCAAGCCGTCCCTAGTGAAGCATCGTGGCTTGTCGAGCATGTCATCCCAGGCTGACAGGCATTGGATCCCCTTTGAATGACACCAATACTTAAGCCAATTGTTGAAATTGATCATCTTGTCTTCATATTGTGGCATCATTCTTGGTGAGGGTAAGATGCTACTCAAGGTCAGGGTCATACCGGCCTGGGCTACATGCTCAGAGAGCTCACTTTATGTCTCTTTTGATGTAGTCCAAGGAGGTACGTCTCAGGTCATTCACACCAGCATGGACAATGACTGAGTCATATTTGTACTTGCCTTGGAGTGACCTGAGTGCTTGTGTTATGTGGCGGATCTTAGCACCCGACAGGCAGCTCACCATGACCTTCTCCTTGTTCAGCCTGGTAAGCAGGACATCAGTGTGCCTGATGGTAGAGTCACCTATTACAAGTTTATCAGGTGTGTTGTTTAGCCTTAAGAGCTGTGACTGTTTGGCACATTGGCTTTGTGAGCTATGTGTTGCACGTGTTTTGTTTTGGGGTAGCGGTTGCTTGGGTGTCTGCTTTGGAGGTCTCTGCTGCTTAGGCAGATTTTTATTTAGAGCCTCCGAGTATGTTTTTGTGTGTTTATGTGTTTGGTTTGCTGCTGTGGTAGGTCTATGTGAGACTGGAATTGTAGTGAGTGTGGTTTCCTTCTCCTCCTGACTGGTTACGCCAGTACTGATTTGAGAGAGCTTAGCCTCCAGTTTGGCTATATGGTTGCATCTCTCACATGTGTTGGAATTTGTTGGGAGGAGGAGAGGGTTGTCTGTGTACATGAGGCAGTTGTAACATTGCCTCAAGATTACCAGATTCACCAGCAGGACCGGAGAGGAGATTAACAACTGACCTTTGGACATGCTAGAATAATATTGGGAATTCCTTTATAATTGAAAAAAAGGGCCAATGGGGAACAAGGTACTCAAGGGGAGTTTGTGAGGTTGTAGTGCTTTTAATTTTTTAGTGCTGACTTAGTGAGCAAGTGCCAGGTAACTTAAATGCACAGGTAACTTAAATGCAAAAATGACAAACAGTAACTTTCTTTCAAGTGAAACAAGGAAATAAGTACAGTAAGCAATGCAGATATCACTAGGGATCCACAGAAGCACTGAAAAGCTGCGTTTTAGGTGGAATTAGCATTTCAGGGAAATAACAAGCAAACAAACAACAATCATACAAACAAAGCTAGATTCAGCAGGCCTGGATCTAGTCTATGCTACAGCTAACAATGTGTACCAATTTCAGTAAGAAACAGTTCAAATATGCAGGCACTATAAGATTTTAACCAGAAATTCCCAGCTCAGAAGGGCAGAGTCCAGCCTCTCCTCCCACAAGAGTGCAGACCACAAACCTTCTTAATGTAAAATAACTGGCCTGAAGCCCAAGTGCATAAACCAGAACTAATACACTTTTAGAATAACAGACACTGAGCCCTCAATCAGCAGTTCCCAACTTAGAAGGATGTAAGCTACCTGTCCTGCCACCACAGTGCAGGCCACAAACCTTCCTAATGTAAAACAACTGGTCTGAAGCCCAAGTGCTTAATCCAAAAGACTTAGAATGATAGCTACACTTTAATCAAGTTACTACCAAGCAGCAATAAATACAATTGAATACTTTAAAGAATGCCTGGGCTAGTGCTCAAGTTATACAAACAAAGCTAGATTCAACAGGCCTGGATCTAGTCTATGCTACAGCAAACAAGGTGTACCAATTTCAGTAAGAAGCAGTTCAAATATGCAGGCACTATAAGCCTTTAACCAGAAATTCCCAGCTCAGAAGGGCAGAGTCCAGCCTCTCCTCCCACAAGAGTGCAGACCACGAACCCTCTTAATGTAAAATAACTGGCCTGAAGCCCAAGTGCTTAAACCAGAATTAATACACTTTTAGAATAACAGACATTGAGCCCTCAATCAGCAGTTCCCAACTTAGAAGGATGTAAGCTACCTGTTCTACCACTACAGTGCAGACCACAAACCTTCTTAATGTAAAACAACTGGTCTGAAGCCCAAGTGCTTAAACTAAAAGGCTTAGAATGAGTTACACCAAGCAGTAATAAATACAATCGAGTACTTTTAAGATGACGCAAAAGCAAAATAAAGTAGGAAGAAACACAAATACAGTAAAAGCAGATACATTTTTTTTTTAACTGGGAAGAGAGAAATGAAAGACGAAAGGAGTAGCAGAAACTAAGCTGATTGGCCTTCTCAAATGTTCTCCCTGTACTGGGTAGAATGAGGTAATGACACTAGACTGGGAGGAGGGTCCCAGATCAAATTTACACTAGGGGCGGGCAACTGCAAAGCCACCAACTATAAAGCAGCAGTGAGCCTTTAAATGAAAGTTTTAAACAGCTAAAGGAGCCTCTAGAAAAAAGAGTTTAACTGCAACAAGTTATCAGAAACAAACAACCCAACAGATGCTTAATAAAAGTGGATAATTTCCAGTTAATACCTCACACACAGTGAAACTAGCTAGAAAAATACACAGTACACAAAGTGCTATAAATAACAAAGAAATATAGAACAAAATAAACAAAAAACAGGATACTTAATGTTATATATTATAGCTCTGAGTTTCCTCAGTGTCCTTCCTTCGATCAGTTCAGTGTGAACTGTGTTGAAAGAGTCATTGAATGTGGCATATATGAGCCTTAAAATGAAAGATATATGCTCTTAAAGAATGTTTTTACATGATAAATTTCATTTAGGTTCACTGTTTTAAATAAAATGGAGCACAACAGCCTTTGTTGTGATATTTGACCCTTAGAGGATGTGTGGCTTACTACCTGCAATTTTCCTGATAGTCAGACAGCTGCTCCTAAAAAGGAAGATAGGATGTATAAAGTTCCTCAGTCTTTTAAATTTTTATACATTATTCGCAAACCTGACCCAGCAGCTATAGCCTTAGTTGATTCCTCTGCTGCTAAGAATTCAGTTAATTCCAATCTTACTCTTTCTAATAAAGGTGGGACAATTATTGATAGGTCTGGAAAAAAGGGTATACTTCTGCAACTTTAAATTTCAGAATTTTAAATTGTCAGGCTCATATGTCAAAGTGTATTCTGACATTGTGAAAGTATCATTAATGATGTATCTACAGTTTCTTTTTGTGAAGAAAAATCTGCTTTAAATAACTTGGTTTCTTCTATTGCACAGGTCACTACTAATTGTTTGCAGTGTGTGTATGACTCTGTTGATACTTCTTACAGGGCTATGGCCACTGGTACTATTTTAAGAAAGTCTGCTTGGCTACATTCTCAGAACCTCTCAGATGATGTAAAAATGATATTTTAAAATATTCCTTGTATAGAAATTTAGTTTTTGGCCCCTCTGCTTCTGATGTGATCAAAGATTGTGATGAAAGGGGCGAGCTGCTTCAGGGAGTCTCTTAAATCTTTCAGCTTTCCTTTTCCAAATTATCCAATGAATTTTCTTTCTCCTCATCCAGTTTTATCAAGAAAAAGCAGATTAAACGCTCTTACAAAATTCAGGCAAGCAGATGTTTAAGAAGAACTGAAACGGAGGTATGAAAAAGAAGTCTCAAGCCTGAGGAAAACAAAAAACAAGGACACTCCAACAAGTCTGAATGACTATTCAAGAGACCCTCTGACCCCCTCCCACCCATGCCCTTTTTCTCTCTTCCGGAAAGTCTGAATCTCTGTTTTTCTCTTTAGCAACAGATTGTTTCGGAAAATCCTTCATCAAGATTACAGATGGCAGTGGGAGGAAATTCTTCCTTTGCAAGGAGTCATTCCTCATCCTGCAGATCAGACTCTTTTGTTTCCACCTGTTCTTCATCACATGCTGTCCAATGGAGTGATAAAACCAGTTCCTTCTTCCCAGGTGAGGAATGGATTTTATTCAATGATATTCCTAGTCCCAAAGAAAGAAAATGCTTGGAGACTATTTCTGGATCATTCTTTCCTAAACCTGTTTGTGATTGTGCTAAATTCAAAATGTGTGCCTAAATTCAAAATGATGTTACTTCATAACCTGTTGCTCACCTTCCTCTTTCACATTTCCTGGTAACACTAGACATAAAAGATGTTTATCATTGCATTCCAGAATTCAGGAGTTTCTTAAGGTTTTGTCTGTCTGGATCTTATTATCAGTTCTCTACCTTACCCTTTTGACTATCCACTGCACCAAGAGTGTTCACAAAGTGTCTAGCTCCAGTTACAGCTCATTGCAGGCTACAGGGTATCCACATTTTTCCACATTTAGATGACTTGCTTATCTTTGCTGAGTCTTTTCCAAAAATTTCAGGAATCTCTATCTTGTTTGAAAGAGCTCTTGCACAAACTGGGATTCTAAGAGAACATTCAAAAGTCTTTCTTGACTCCATCACATAGGATTGTGCTCCTGGGATGTCAACCAGACACCTCAGTTCAAAGAGCTTTTCTACCACAAGTAAAAAATAGATCTTTATCTGGATATATTTCTAAGGTTTCCACTCAGACTTTAGTTACTGCGAGGGAATATCTCAAGATTCTGGGTCTCATGACATATACAATTCTCATGATACACCTGGTAAGACTCCACATAAGAAAGACACAGTGGTATCTGAAATCTCTGGTCCCAGCGTCAACACCCTTTATCTTTTCAGATCACAGTACTGGTGGTTGTTAGAACAGAAATCACTTAAGTGAAGACTACAGATATCCTTAAATCAAGGTCTCCCCTTCTTCCTCCCTGGTCTTAAGTGGTCAGGTACCACAGATGCTTCAGACTTTGTTTGGGAAGCAATTTCAGGAGAGAAAAAAGTGCAGGGAGTGTGGGACACCAAGGACGAGTGCAAGCACATAAATATCAAAGAGATGCTTGCCCTGATCAAAGCACTCAATTTTCTGAACCACTTCAACTGGTTACAGACAATACCACAGTGATGTCAGTCAAAATGTTCTTGAAAGGGGTTTGCGTACGAGGCCTCCAAGTGAGCCGATAGCCCCTCCTTGGGATTTTAATTTTGTGTTAGAGAAAGACTTACTTCATCTGGCTGACTTCAGGTTCTTAATATGGAAAACAGTTTTGCTGATTGTTCTGTCCTTGGCAAGATCGGTATCTTGGTTACTAGCTCACTTATGGTGAGTCAACACTACCTCATTTTCCACAAGGACAGGGTTTTTTTGAGAACTAATCCTTCTTTTATTCCTAAAGTGGTATCTGAGTTTACTTTAAGCCAAATTATCATTCTCCCATTTTCTTTCCTGAATCTAAAAATGAGGGAGAAAGGATACTTCATACCTTGAATGCCCCCAGACAACTCAGGTGCTATCTTGACAGAACTAAATCTTTCAGATCTTCTGATCAATTGTTCATTTATTGTGAAGATAAGAAGAATGGACAGTCTGCATCACAACAAATTGTTGTCTAAAGCTATTACCTTTTGTTATACCCACCATAGCTAATCTATTCCAGGCAGGGTCAAGGCCCACTCTACCAGGACCTTGGCTTCATCTATGGCTTTTTAGAAAGGGTTGGATTCTTGAAGTATTCTAGAAGCTGCTACTTAGTCCTTTGTACATACTTTTACAAAGCACTAGAAGATGGGTTCCTTACCTAGGTCTTGATCATGCTTTGCTAAGACCATTCTCCAAGCGCCCCTGGACCCTTCTCCTTCCACCTCCTAAATAAAGTTAGCTATGGTAATCTATGCATATAGCTAAGGCTACTGCAGCATTGAACAATGTGAAGAACACAGCATCGTTTTGTAAGCTGAACTTACCATAACAGTAGATGTTCAAATGATCACTGCTGCAGTAGTGACTCCCCTCCATCCATCCCCCTGGTGTTTTTTTTTTTTTTAATGCGAGGGTGTGGACATTTATTTTTGTTATTCCTAGCCTTGTTCTTTCAGGGATAAGCCTCCCTCTCTCTGCTGGCAGGAAAGTTCTGAAGAGCTTCATGCCCAAACTTGTCTTTTAGTCAGCTCAGCTCAAGCTGCTTGACAGTTTGGGTGCATGGAAGTTGCGCTGAAGCCTTGAAAACTGGTTGGCTGTAAAATCTTTTACAGGATATAGCCTGTATAGCTATGGTTCCTTCAGCAGTGATCATTTGAAATTCTACTGTTGTGGTAAGTTCAACTTACACAACTATATTTTTCTGCTGTGCAGGCTAAAGCAGCAACTGCAAGTTTTACTTCTGAAGTACAACATTACATTGCAAACAACAGCCTACAAAGTCTCAAATTTATATGGCACATAATGTCATTGGGATATGTAGGGACTAGTTAGTAACATTTCTCAGCTATGCCTCAAATCAGCAGTGTTCAAGTCTAAGTGTGTTAAGAGAAATTAATTCTTCAATCAATTAAGTTTTTCTTATTTAACTCTTGCAGTATTTTGAAAGGCTGCTTTTCCTTTAATGTAGTTTGGATTCAACTAAATAATTTAATTTTCAAAATTCTTTTGTTGTGAGTATTCACTGTACTTCAGAAATTTTCAGCTTTGCACATTAAAAAATATATATTTAAACTTTGAGTAATATATTTAATATGGATTCTCTAAACTCATATATGCTAAATGATCTTTTGAAAAAAAAAAATATTTGGCTGAATGTTCCCTATGTGTTTTTTATTACAATTACACAAAAATATTTAGCTAAGACTTGTACTAATTGATTACTTTGCAGGACCTTCACTCTATTTTGGACTAAAATAAACTGACACTCAACTGTTTATGTAGTAACAGAATAGTACTTTAGAGTGTATACAAATGTATATCTAACTGATCCAGGAAATTATAGACCCATAAGCCTAACTAGCCTAATCTGCAAAACCATGGAATGCATTATCATGGACCTCTTAAACAAGGACTTTGGCAACCTCCAAACACTTGAACCCACACAGTTTGGCTTCGTCAAGCGGAGGTCATGTCTGTTAAATTTGGTCGCCTTTTTTGAGACAGTCACCAAAGTCAGGATGAGGGGAAGACAGTGTACACTGCCTACCTTGTCCTCGCCAAAGCCTTTGACACTATTCCCCACTCAGGCATAATAGATAAACTCTCTTAACTAGGCAACAATCCATATGTTACCAGATGGGTAGCCAACTGGCTCTCTGATAGAACCCACCTAGTCAAAATAGGGGAAGCCACCTCAAGCAGTAGACCCGTAACGAGTGGCGTACCCCGAGGTTCTGTCTTGTGGGTCTCTGTTATTTGGGATATACTTTTCTGAGGTACAGGCCAAAACCAGTTTGTAGATGACTGCAAGGTGGGAACTGTCATCAATTCCCCTAGTGACGTGGACATCCTCTAAGAGGGTCTCACCCAAACAAATGACTTGTGCCAGAAACATGGCCTCAAGCTGAATACAAAAAAATGCATCATCAACCGCTTTGGGGAGAGAGATGTCCCGACAAATTATCATATTAATAACAACATTCTAAGCATGCAGTCAGTGGTGAGGGATTTTGGCAACCAGATTGATAGCAGCCCAACTTTTGACCACCATGTTGCTTCCATTGTATGGAAAGCTTTCTACATGGCCCACCTCATAAGTAAGGGTATCTCATCCAGGGACAAGGAGGTCATAACATCCCTGTATTCTTCCCTTATAAGGCCCATTAATGAGTACAATGCCCCATTTGGCATGTACCTCACAAAGCGCATGCAGCAGCTGGAGTGACAACACAGGTTCCTCACCAGGAGAATCCAGAGCATCAAAAATCTACCATACACAGATAGGCTAAAAGCCCTATGCCTCTACTCTGTTTCATACAGACTCCTCAGAGGTGACATCTGTCTGGCATACAAGGCGATCTTGGACCCTGCCTTGATAGGACTACTGCATATCTACAAGTCAAGCTGCACTCGAGTAACTCGCACACGTGGCCTCAACCTAGTCTGTGACATTAATAAGACTTGCTGGCAGGACAGAATTGTGTCCCAGAGACTCCGCCATCTATGGAATAAACTCCCTCTCCATGTCAAGCAGAGTACCTCTTTACCCCTTTTTAAGTGCAATCTGGATAACTGGATGGGAAATAGAAAATATATCCCTGGGATTCCACCCGTGCCCTGCTGGACAGGGGCATCGGGTGCTGATCTGTCTACACATGGGCTAAACTCTTGGCTAGGCTTATAAGGGCCTCAGCACCAATAGCCTAGTAACTTCCTATGATCCTATGATCCTATAACTGGAATGATGATAACAGATTGATTACATAAAATTAAACTCCTAATACTAACATTTCTGTTGACTCTAAATATGTAAAAAACAAGGTTACAGCAGCACATAATCTAGAAGGAACATGTTTACTGAGAAGCTGTGATTCAAGCTTCCATGGCAAGTTACCTAAAGTTAACTGCACCATAAATAAAATGAAGTACAGATGAATTACTTGTATTAGTCACAATTCTTTTAAAAGGTAGAAGTCAGAAAGGAAGATACATATAAATAACAGAGTCTAAAAATTACAGTGAAGACCTTATTAAGTTGAAAGAAAGTGATTTAAGGGACAACTGTGGATCGGATAATGATATTAAAGCGAAAGAAAAACTTCAGCATACTGCAATGAAATTAAAGGAGTGTGTATCCAATAATGAGAAAGGTAGTGATATTATTAATGCAGCTTCTATTTGTGTGGAGATTATTCATACATTTTCTGTCAAAGAGGTTGATAATAGAGAAATTATCACAGATTAAAATGTGATTACCATTATCAGACTTCAAATCAGGAAAAGAGAAAAGTTGTTGGCACACTTATTGTCATTCCATTGTAAGCACAAATTTACTGAATCAAAGTTATATCCACAAGTTAGGATCATGTTACAGTGAAATTTCAAAATGAAAATAAAAAAGCAAAAGTGTGTTCTGTATGGAAAAGTGATAATAAACACATTACGAGGGATGATTTTGTGTCAATGCCTTCAACAAATAATACAAAAATGTCAATAAAGAACATGCTAACTGTTCTGCTATGGTGGGATATGATAGCTATAATAACATAAAAATTCCAGGGTAGGGGATAGTGTGACTTAGTATTTAAGAAACTTCACTCTATTTTATGTTATAATAATAGTCAATCTGAAATTCTTTTTTTTTTCAAAAAAAATTTTATTGGCAATTTTGTTTTAATACAATAAAAACCAAACAAGTTATAACAAGATAAATAAAATACACAGTATACAAATAAAAATCACAAAATTTCAACAAGCATCCCCACAAGCTGTCAGAAAAACATAATATAACAGTAATTAAGTAGTACTAAATATTAGAATTAAACTACAAACCACTGAATTAAGTCAAGAAGAAATAAGGAGAAGTGTATTAACTTTGGAGCAAATTTTTAGATAAAGGGCTCTCTTCTTAGGACTCTTACTAATGAATTTGTGAGCAGCCATGTATGTAAATACCAATGATTTAAAGTTATTCCAACAAAGCTTAGTACGATCCATCCAATTTCTAGAGATGTACAGTTTCATGAGAGAACATAAAAGACCAAAACATGGGTATCAAATAAAGAAAGAGTACACATAGGTATGTGAAGGATGGCTAGTTCCCAACAAAGGGTTGATTTGTGGTACCCCATTTTTTGAAGACGGACCTTTAACGAAGTCCAAAGTTTATGAGTATGATAACAGGACCAAAAGATATGAAATAAATCAGCGTAGGGTGCTGAGCAGCAGGAGCAAGAAGGAGATTTATTGGAGTCGATTTTTGCTAATCTAGCTGGAGTAAAATATGTATTATTGTTAATCATCAATTGTGTGTAAAAAAGATTCTTAAAGGGGGAGAAATTAATAGTGTTCTTTATGGACAAAAGTTTCTGATTATGTGAAAGAAGAGGGTGATAATTATTCCAATAGTTTGAAAAAAGACATGGACTATTATTTATCATAGATGATATAAGTTTATATGAATTAGAAATCATTTTCTTGGGTAGAGTAAGATTATGCAAAACAGATTCTAATAAGGATATATTTTGTCCATTATCAAAAAGATGTATAAATTTATACTTAATAATATCTCTCAATTGTCTGATTATCGATAAATATTTTTTATTTATCTTCAATATCACACATAGGTTAGATAATGATTCATTATTATGTTTAAGTATATCCCAGACCACCAAGCTTTTAATTTCCGGGAATTTAGAAAGATTAACAGGAAGATTATTAATTGTAATATTAGGATTTAGATGTAAGGGTTGAAGTAAGGGAAAGGTTTTGTCTAGATTTATAAGTTTCATTAAGTTTTGAAAAATAATAATCTTATGTTTTAAATTATTTGAGAGTTTGAGATTTTTTAAGGAATCTTTTACGAGAAAAGGGAGGGCCTCAGTTCAAATTCAGACTTATAACATGTTGAAACCATATTTTAGACCATAAAGGATAAGAATTATAATCTACTAATTTAAATTTGGAAATACATAATAACCTACTTGCCGAAATGATGAAGTAGTATAACAGAAAATTTGGCAGTCCCAGTCCTCCACCCGATTTGGGAATAGTTAGTTTATTATATGCAATTCTCACAGATTTTGGATTCCAGATAAATTTAGCTAAATCCCTACATATTTTAGTCAAAAAAGACTTTGGTATTACCTGATCTACAGAGTTGAACTGAAAGAGAATTTTAGGTAGAATATTCATTTTAATTATAGCAGCTTTAGACAAGAGAGATAATTTCAAATTCTGCCACCTAAGAATATTGAGAGTTATTTTGGACCATGATTTAAGGAGATTATTTTGAAATGTAGATGAAACATTATGATTAAAGGAAATCCCTAAATATTTAATATCGAAAGTAATTTTAAAGGAAGACAAAGGAAAATAATTTGGATTATATCCCTGAAGATTTATAGGAAAGATGTGAGATTTCTGAAAATTAACTTGATAATCTGAAGCTTTAGAAAAGGCCTCAATGGAAGATTCAATCTTATGAAGATCAGTGTTAGGAAGTTGAAAGTAAATAATTAAATCATCAGCAAAAGCTGACAAAGAAACTTTAGTATTCATTACTCTAGGTATCACATGAAATGTATTTGATTTTATATAAAAAAATAGGGGTTCAATGAATATATTAAAAAGGAAAGGAGATAGCGGACAACCCTGTCTAGTGCCATTAGTTATTCGTATTGGTTTTGATAAAATTTTGTTTATCCATAGGCAAGTCAAGGAGTTATTATATAAAACTTTAATCATATCTATGAAAGAATGGGGAATATTGAAATATGATAAGGAAAGAAAAAGAAACATCCAGTTAACCCTATCAAAAGCCTTCACGATCTAATATCAAGGCATAAATTGGATTTTGTCTTTTTCAGAATATGCATTAATGAATCTAAAGTTAAGGTATTATCCCAAGTATGTTTACCTGACATAAAGCCTGATTGTTCCTTGGATATTATAGAAGGATGAATTTTCCTAAGCCTATTTGCTAAAAGAGAGGCTAAAATTTTAATGTCAATATTAATCAAAGAAATGGGGCGATAATTGTGCGGATCTGATTTGTCCTTTTGATTTTTTAAAATTAAAATCGTTTTCGAAGTATTCCAATAAAGATCTGAGATACCATGTTTTATTACATAATTATATACTTTTAATAATATAGAAGAAATCAATAAGTTATAAGTTTTAAAGAATTCAGCTGTAAATCCGTCAGGGCCAGGTGATTTCCCAACCTTAAGATTCGAGATAGCTTCTTGAATTTCTTGTAGGCTTATAGGAGCTGAAAGCAAGTCACCTTGACTTTTACTTATGGAGGGAAATTTAATAGAATTAAGAAACTCAATCATATTTTTATGAGTACTACTTGTACTTCCATTAGAATATATGTCAGAAAAAGGTTAGAAAAAGTTGTATTATTTCTTGGTCAGAGTTATAAATCTTGTTATTAAGGTGTAACCGAGATATCTTAGGAAGTTCTTGATTGTTTCTAATTAATTTTGCAAGAAATTTAGATGGAGTTTGTGCCCATTCAGAGTAGGTTGCAATCATCCTTTGTTCAAAAATGGTTAGGTTCTGTTTATGTAGTTGAAGTAATTGGAATTGTAAGTCATTTATTAAATTATCTCTATTGGGATCAACATTTATTTTTTGTTGTTTTTCTAGTTCGAGAAGTTTATTTGTAAGTTCCATTTCTTTGTCTTTATATTTCCTTTTAAGAAAAGAGGCTTTATTAATTAAAATACCTCTCATATAAGCTTTACAGGCTGCCCATTGTATATCTAAGGGTATATCAGAACTATCCAGATTAAGGGTAAGATTAGATAGTGTTTCAGTAATTTCCTGAATAATGTCTTTATTACAAAGTAAATTATTATTGAGTGTCCAATTATTATATTTAGAGGGGGAATTTTTTTTTTGAATAGGGTTAATATTTATTGAAATCTTAGAGTGATCAGAGACGGATCTCGGATCCAAGAATAGAACAATATCAAAGTGTGTAAGAAATTCCGAGATTAAAAAGAAGTCCAATCTTGACCAAGATTTGGAGCATTTTGAATAATAAGTGTATAACTCCTCTTTCGTTATCTGGTCCTTCAAAGAAACAGGGTCAGTAAGACTAAGGTCAAACATCAAATCTTCCAAGGCAGAGGAGGATTGGGTATTGTACCAATAATAGGAAGATTTATTAGAACGATCTACAATAGGATCAATAACAGCATTCCAATCACCCCAGCTATAATATAATGATCTTTAAAGGTTGCTAAAATATTATGAATTTCTGCAATAAAATATATTGCTGAGAACACGGGCCATATAAATTAAAAATAGAATAGGTTTATTAATATTAGGAAATTGAGATGTGAAAAAACACCATCTACCATTTACATCAGACCTTATATTAAGTATGGTACCCTGGAAAGATTTTTAATAATTATCGCTACTCCTCTAGCACTAGAACTATTACCTGAAGAAATAATAAGTTTCACCCATTTCTTTTCTCTTACTCCTGCCCAATCCCTATCATACAAATGTGTTTCTTGAAGGAAACATATATTAGCATATGATTTAAAAATCAAGTGACAGATAAGCGCCCTTTTAGACTTATTTTGCAACCCTCTAACATTCCACGAATCTATATATAAAGTCATAATACAATAAGCTTAGTAGGCCTAGTATACACCTATTGTAGAAGAAAGGAAAAATCTAAAAAAATAAAGACGGTGACTTTGTAAAAACCAAAAGCGCTCATTTTTATTCGTAAATACATAGCTGACTTTTATTTTCAATCTTCTCCTATATTTTCCATACTTTCCTTTATCTATAATCATAAAATGACAGTGATAAGAATAGAAAAAGGACAAAGAAAAAAACAAAATATGACAGCAAAGAGAATCCTTCCATAACTCCCCAGTGCCTACCACCCCTCAAAACTAATGGAAGGAGATAATATATAATACAACTGTGAAGCTTTTGAAATGCTAGCATAATAATTCTTGTTATAACAAAAGAAAGAATAAAAATTAAGTAACAAACTAATACTCCAACAATATGTAC
This sequence comes from Protopterus annectens, assembly GCF_019279795.1. NCBI lineage: Eukaryota > Metazoa > Chordata > Ceratodontiformes > Protopteridae > Protopterus > Protopterus annectens. The sequence goes on along the minus strand of NC_056744.1, from coordinate 577,125,440 downwards.
ATATATACATCACACAATGTTTCCAAGACACAGCCATGTTAGAACCCATAAACCCACACCCACGAGATCATATCCAGAACAATGAAATTAGCCATAAATAAAAGGAAAAGTAAAATTAACTTAACTAACTATAACCTATAAATATGCGATTTTTCAGAAAAAAAATTAAGTCTAAAAAAATATTATTTATAAAACGTAAACATTTGTATGGTACATACCTAAAATAATTAGTCACTTTAAGATTATATTTTAAATCTTAAGATTATATTTTAGTGCATATTCAACAACATTAGTAAAAATTAGAATTTAAGATAAGAAATCGACATATAAGAACACTGGACTCAATACATACACACACTGAACTAAGTTGCGAATACCCCATGAAAATACTGTGAGAAGCCATTTATATCCTAAATGAGTCATGTAAACCAGTCCCCACCACATGCATTAAGGCAGACATTAACAAATAATACATTAGATATATATTAAACTATACCACCATTTCTTAAATATCTACAGAATGAAGTCCAGAACAGTGAACTGTCACTGTAGGAAACCTCATGAAGTGAAAACCTCATGAAGTGAAGCATATCAGCATCTCAGCGACAGAATAATCAGCAGAGGTTCCTTTACAGTTAAATGAGAGCCAGAATTCTCACGCAACTCCACACGGAGGAAATGTATCAGGAAAATAATCTCCAGAACTAATCATGACACCATTTACAGTCACAAATTCCGGAACATCATGTTGCTTACTGGCATCTGAAGAATCATACAGTCATCCATCGCCTACTCGAGTTTTCTCACTTTATAGTTCAAGTTAACAAAGAAATCATGCCACACCAAAATCAGTGTTAAACCAACAGCAAGGCTTACTTACTTTGTTTGTATATTTGCCAAAAGATAAACCTTGACAGCCTAGATAAATAGTCCTTGAACAACCACTCATGCTGAACAAATGATTACTCGCATAAAACACTTGCACATATCAGCACTTGTAAAAGAACAGCATTTCTTCACAGCGCTATTGTAAGGCAAACTGAGAGTTAACCAAATACATTTTTATAACACTGGATAAGAATTAAAGGCTTTAATAAAGGCATCTTTAGCCTCAGACGAAGTACTCGCTGAATATTTAGTCTCTTTATATGTAAATAAAAGGACACTCGGGTATCTCATCTGAAACCTTATATTTCTTTTAATTAAATCAGCACAAAAGGGAGCTAACCTCTGCCTATTCAATTTTATTTGGTGTGGCAAGTCTTGAGTAAAAGTAATTTTATGACTGTTCCATACCAATATTTTTTGCTTTCTTGCTGATTGTAGAATATTTTGAACATCCTGAAAGTTCAACAGTTTGGTATAGATGATGCAAGGGATTTGTGAATCCTGTCTACGTCTAATGGCTCTATGTGCCCTCTCAATTATTATTTTATCAGCTGTAAAACTCGGACCCAAAAGTGCACTGAAAATCTGGCCACAAATTAAAATAAGGTTTTGGTTATCATATGTTTCAGGTAGCCCCCTAATAATAATATTATTACGTCGGCTTCTCGCTTCAAGATCTGTTAGTTTAGTTTGTAATTCCTCAATAAGCACAGAATTGTTTTTTGTTACATCAGACACTTGACTAATTTTAAAGTCATTATTTTGTGTTTTTTGCTCTAGCGTGTCCACTCTTTGTACTAACTGGTTAATAGATTTAGTAAGACCAGACATTTGGTCAGATATAACCTGGATAGCATCCTGAATTGGTTGAAGCGCTACTTTCAGATCGTCGATGTGAAGATTCAGTTCAGTTTTTGTCTTAGCATTTGTTTTATTACTTGAAGAACTACTATCCAGAGCTGTTTTTGAAGTTCTCAACCTTTTACAAGTGTTATCTTTCTCAGGGAGAGAATTGAGGAGATTTTGCCTTGGTACTCTGGGCATCCATATTCTCCGCACTTTCTGTCATACCTGGATTCCGATGTACAGAACAGAAGTAAGGAGCGCAACTGCTAGAAGCCTTGAATCCTGTCAGGCACAAAATTTTCACACAGGCCTCCTGGATACTCGTATTCCTTATCCCAGAAACTGGATAAAGGGAAAAATACAGTTTTTACCAGAAAACAGACCACCAAATGACTTCAGGTATATTATATTAGTCTCTTATAACAGCGAGCAATAATTACTACCGTTTAGAAACAGTTAAGGCTACATAAAATAAAAATTAACGGTAGGAGCTCGTGGTTAGGGTGCTAACTAGCCGACCACCATCTTGGAATTCCCCCCAATCTGAAATTCTTGCTGTAAGAATTGAGGGGTATTGTACTATTACAACTATAGTTTTTTATACAAGTCCTTCATTTTTGATTAGGAAACTCGGGTTACTTATGAGTGAGTTGGTTGAAATAGGTAATAATCATAGCTGTTTAGTTATTGGGACTTAGTTGCCCTTGGTATTTTTTTCAGAGTAGGGAGGGTGGGACTTATTCTAAAATCAATAATGGCATCTATAACTTTGAAGATATAAGCCAGTTTGGAATTTACCAGTATGTTGATTTTCCCATTCTGCATGTTGCGTTTTTAGGTTCTGGGGTTAATTGTTAGACTATCTTGCTACCTCTCTACCCCCTTTGGTAACTTTGATCATTTAGAAGTCATTTGGAAATAAGATGTAGGTATAAAACAAAGTGTGAGAGGAGATGAAAGAGCCAGGAAGTATTGATTTGTGGATTACTTATCCATCAGGGCTGAGCTTGATGTATGGGACTGGTTAATTAGTCTTAATGATAAAATAATTTACTGTGAGTTGCAATATTTTCTTAAAGAAAATGGGAAGTTAAGTTTGTAAATTTATTTTATGCAGATCAAGTAAATCTGTAAGTAAGAGGTATCATGTACCATTGTGCAACAGAATGTGACCCTTTATTTAGTAAGAGGTATCATGTACCATTATGCAACAAAATGTTACTCTTTATTTAGTAAGAGGTATCATGTACCATTGTGCAACAGAATGTTACTCTTTATTTAGTAAGAGGTATCATGTACCATTGTCCAACAGAATGTTACTCTTTATTTAGTAAGAGGTATGCACCATTGTCCAACAGAATGTTACTCTTTATTTAGTAAGAGGTATCATGTACCATTGTCTAACAGAATGTTACTCTTTATTTAGTAAGAGGTATCATGTAGCATTGTGCAACAGAATGTTACTCTTTATTTAGTAAGAGGTATCATGTACCATTGTCCAACAGAATGTTACTCTTTATTTCTACAAAAAAGAAAACAAATTGTGATACAACTACAAAGTAACACTACTACATCAAACATATTTATCATCAGTTAAGGAATTTAGAATGTTAATAAGGAGACAAAAAGGTAAATATGAATTGAATTGGAAAAATATTCACTTGATAATAATAATAATAATAATACATTTTAAAAACATCTTAAAGTTAATGTATTGACAATATGAATAGAATAATATTGAAGCAGGGTGACAAGTACATCTCAGATAGTCATCAGGTGGCAGTCATCTTACCTTCTCATCCAGTGCTACAGTAGTTGAACATATGCCTTTACAAAATAACTGGCTGACATCTTGAGAGACCCTGGATGAAGATTGTTAAATAGAATCAAATGTGATACTGTAGCTGGGTTCTGACAATTTAAATGGCTGTTTCTTAAACAAAATTAAAGCTACATTTCTCCTTGTTTAACGTACTTACTTATTTAACTGTACTGTACCGTTTGGCTAGGCATATATAGGCCCTAGAGCCAATAGCCTAGTACCTACCTATGAACCTATGAACATGACCCTAGCTAAAGGTCATATCCCATTGATATGGAAGAATGCCTGAATTGTCCCTATGTATAAAAGCAGGCAGCTATAGTACAATGAACTTGACATGCATATTGGGAGAATGTTTAAATTAGTCATCTTAATAAGCATCCAAGTAGACAGGTCCCATATAAAGGATGTTTTCTAACAGGGTTTTTGTGACTGGTAGATCATGCATTGCCACCACAATTATTTTTTTATACTTATATGGTTGAAGCTCTAGACTGTGGTCTCCCAGTGGATATTGTATTTCTTGATTCAGCAAAGGCATCTGATACTGCAGCACATTTAGTATTATAAATACCCGTAAGAGATGGGGCATCAGCCATTTTATATATATATATATATATATATATATATATATATATATATATATATATATATATATATATATATATATATATATAATATGATGGACTGTTGAATGGCTATCATCTAGGAAGTCTTATATTTAAATCAGCTAGGTATCTTCTGATTATTTAAGAGTTAATAGATTCTAAAACTACAAATTTACGTCCTTTAAATAGCAGATACACTTATGGTTTAAGTCAAGAGATCATAAAGTACAGTTGTGTACACTTACCATAAATGTAGATGTTCGAGTGTATTCACTGTTGCAGTCATCACTTTTGGGTTATCTGCTTGCAGTAGCCCTCAGTCAGCCTGATTAACAAAGTCTTGGGTCCTGCGTCTGTTGCTGTTCCTTCTTCCATGACTTCAGGTCACCAGGGGTATAAAACATGCAGTCGATGCCATTACATCAGTTTTTCTTGCCCTAGATGCCAGGTGCCCCCTTAATGGGAAGCAATTAAATCTATAAATATACAAGGTTATACCTCCAACAAAAAAACAAATACACCAAAAAGCTTTTGAAAACAGCAAAGGAAAGTAGAGGTATATCCAAAAAAGGAAGAGGACTGGAGGGAGGGTAACCAGGACTGTAACAGTGAATACACTCGAACATCTACATTTATGGTAAGTGCACACAACTGTACTATGTTCTTCATGTTTCACTGTTGCAGTCATCACTTTTGGGTAGATTCCCAAAGTTAAGGATGGGAGGAGGAATTTAAATAGAATTAGGACCAGCTAAAAGGCCTGCAAGACTGCAGTGGCAAAGCCAGCTCTGGATTTAAAGAAAATTGGCAGATGGTAATGCTTAGTGAAAGTATGTACAGAACTCCAGGTAGCAGCTTCTAGGATGTCCCTGGTAGGGATGCCTCTGAGAAAGGCTGTAGAGGTAGAAGCAGCCCTGGTAGAGTGGGGTCTGATCCCCTGTGGGATAGGTTTTCCATGGTGTTTGTAGCAGAAATTAATGCAATGGCTTATCCATTTGGAAATAGTTTGCTTTGAAATAGCCTTTCCCTCTGCCCCTGCAGCAAATGACACCAGCAGGTGATCAGATTTCCTTTGAGGTTTAGTTCTGTCCAAGTAGAATCTAGGTTGTCTGTGCATGTCTAAGGAGTGCAAAATCCATTCCCCTTTGTTCTGTGGATTAGGAAAGAAGGTTGGCAAATGCATGGACTGATTAAGAGCCATACTGGATACCACCTTGGGCATGAAGGATGGATTGGTCCTGAGGGACATCCTGTCCGCATGAAAGATGATGAAAGGCTCCACTGCCATGAGGGCCTGTAATTCAGATACCCTTCTTGCTGAAGTGATTGCTAAAAGGAAAGCTGTTTTCCAAGAAAGGAATTTTAATTCCGCAGTGGCAGCTGGCTCAAAATGAGGAAGAGTGAGCTTTTCCAATACAAAGTTGAGGTCCCAGGCTGGAGTTGGAGCTCTCCTGGGTGGTCGTTGATTTTTGGCCCCTCTGAGGAACTGCTTAAGCAGTGGATGAGAGAAGAGGGGTGGTTCTGTGTTATAATGAGCTGAGATGTCTGAGGCATGAATTTTGATGGAGGAGAAAGACAGGCCCTTATGAAGCATTTCAGTTAAGTATTGTAAAATCTGAGCTAAATTGGGCACTGCTATGCTCATCCCTTGAGGTTGGTTCTAGGCACAGAATCTTTTCCATTTTTCAGCATAAGACATTCTGGTAATAGGCCTCCTTGCCTCTAAAATGATATCCATCACTGGTTTACTGAGGGATGGTAAAGGAGAAATTATGTAATTAGCCAGGCTGCTAGATTCAGTGTTTGAAGTTGAGGGTGCAGAATTTGGTTCCCCTGCTGAGACAATAGAGTAGGAGTCGGAGGCAGGTGCCATTGGGCCCACAGTGACACACTGCACAAGAGGGGGTACCAGTGTTGGTGTGACCAGTCTGGTGCAATCAAAATCATCCTTGGTTTGTCTTGTTTGATCTTTAGTAGTACTTTGGAGAGCAGAAGCAGAGGAGGAAAGGCATAAACTGATAGGTTTTTCCAGCTGAAGGACAGAGCATCCACTTTCCAAGTTTGTTTGTGGGGAGTCCTTGTGCAGAATTTCTCCAACTGATAGTTTTGGGGGGAGGCAAACAGGTCTATATCTGGGCTCCCCCATTCGCTTGTCAACATGCTGAAAATCCTTGGTTCCAGTTTCCACTCGTGTGGGTCCATGAGGTTTCTGCTTAGTTCATCTGGCAGTGTATTTAGTTTTCCTGGTAGGAATTGAGCTTGTAAATGTACTTGATAACTCAGGGCTGTGTTCCACAATGCCATGGCTAGTCTGCAGAGGGGGTAAGAATGTGTACCCCCCTGCTTGTTTATGTACCACATAATAGTGGTGTTGTTCCTCTTTATCATTAATTGTCCTGGAGGAATGTGGTCCATGAAGGCTGTCAGAGCATTCTGTACAGCTAACATTTCTTTTTGATTGATATACAGGTGCATTTGACTTGGGTTCCATTTGCCCTGAATGCACTTCCCTGCCAGGTGGGCCCCCCATGCATAGTCTGATGCATCTGTTGTTAAGATTTGGGTGGCAGGGGCTAGTATGAAAGGTAGACCCCTGTTTTGGTGGCAGGCCTCTGCCCACCAAAGGAACTCTAGGCATAGGCAAGGTATGATAGGAATCATTGCTTCTAGATCCTGTGAATGTTGACACCATAGACTTTTGAGATACCATTGCAGTTTCCTCATATGCAGCCTTGCATATGGAATTAGAAGAATGCAGGAGGCCATGAAACTCACGGCTTGCAGTATTTACCTTGCAGGATTTTTGTGGCCACTTGTTTGAAGTAGGTTGTCAAATGAATCCGTTTCTCTGACATGAGGAAAGCCATCTGGGAAGTTGTATTCAAGCTTGCTCCCAGGAATATAATTTGTTGACAGGGTACCAGGTGTGATTTCCTTTCATTTATGGTGTACCACAGACAAGTCAGTACCCTTTGAACAAAGGCCAGATAATTCAAAAGTATGTCCTGGCTTTCTTCCTGAATTAGACAATGTCCAGATATGGGTATATTTGAATATTTATTTGCCTGCAGAATGCAATGACTGGAGCCAGGCACTTTGTGAATACCCTGAGCACAGTAGATAAGCCAAAGGGCAGTGCAGAGAACTGATAGTGCATGTAGCCTGCTTTGAAGCGTAGGTATTTTCTGCAAGGCTCCCTGATAGGGATGTGCAGGTATGCTTCTTTTAAGTCTAGTGTTGCCAACCATGCATCTTTGCCTAGCATAAGAAGCAGCTGTTGAAGAGTCAGCATCTTGAATTTTGGAATCACCAGAAAGGTATTTAGAGTAGAAAGGTCCAGGATACGACGCCATGTATTGCCTTTTCTGGGTATCAGGAAAAGTCTTGAATAGAACCCATGTCCCTTTTCTTCTTCTGGTACCAACTGAATAGCCCCACATGCTTAAGAGAGAGAGTATTTGATTTTGGGCCTCTGCCTACTGATTTGGGGGTAGATCTGGCCACCTGCTTGGTGTTGGTAAGGTGTGAAAGTGAAATCTGTATCCTTGGGGCACTATATTTAAAACCCATTTGTCCTGGGTAATGAGTTCCCAGTTTTTGGGCTGCAGACCAGTCTTTCTGCCTAAAGGGGCATTCAGGTGGGAAGTGCTTGGATGTTTTAGAAGCAAGTCATTGAGACTGGCCAAGGTTGCAGAAGTGTAAACCTTCTTACCCCATCTATCCAGCTCCCTGGAGTCTTTATCAGAAGGGGTAGGATTTTTAGCAGTAGAAGCCTTAATGCCCTTGGGTCCCTGTGAAATAGTCTCTGGATCTGCAATAGGATTTTTAAAAATGAACTTGTGTGAATCAGGAACCCTGTAATATCTGTCAGGTTTTATGAGAGCAGGAGGCAGAGAATCAGGGGCCAAACTAGATTCCAAAAAGGCATCATCAACAATGTCTAGTACAGGAGAAATAGCTAAAGGCCTATGCTGAGGCAGGAGTAAGAAATCCCTAAGCCTCTTTTTTGAGTCAGAAAAATCCTGGCTTTCCCAGTGGAAATGCTCCCTTAGAGTATGTAAGGTTCACCAAAAGAAAAATCCTCTGGAGGGGAGGCAGAGGGAATACAGTCCTCTGCATCAGAATCTTCATAAGTAGATAAAGGCAAATCCAGATCATCAGAAGAATCAGACAAATCAGAATCCTGGTCAGAAGATTCATAAACAACTTCAGTCCTAGGTATCTTAGAAGGGGGAAGCTGGCTTCCCCTGATTAGAGTTATAAGATCTTCAGCTATTCTTATCATTTGTTTTTTAGGCATAGATGCCTGAGCATGTAGCCTGGGCATCGATTTTTAGGCATGATTCGAGATTTAGGCCTAAAAGAAGAAGGAGGCATCAATAATATGCAAGTTTATAGACCTGAATACACCATCATAAGCCAGTGCCTGCACAGCAGCTCTGGACCCATCCAAGGTAGAGACATCCGCAGGTTCCATAGTTGAAGCATCTCGTGGCATACTGGACTCCAAATGGGTCTCAGTAGAGGCCTGCAAATCAGAAGTAGTGGGTATCAGGGGCTGCAAAAGCGCCTCACTGAGTACCAGCGAACTGGCGACTGGCTTAGAAGAAGCGTCGTTGGCAGTTTTGCACCTCGGCAGCCTGTCTCTGTCTTTATCCTTGCATTTTTTCAGAATCATGGTAGTTGGATGGCTAACCTATGACATTTCTGGATAATTTAACCGAGAACTGAAATATTTAGAGGCAAAAATATACCGATGACGGATAGTGTGCTGATTAAATAAAGCACAAAATCGACAGCACGGTACATCGTGGTCAGGCCCTAGGCAAGGAATACAGTACGAATGAAAATCTTTATGAGGTATTTGCTTTCCACAAGTAATGCAATTATTAACTTTTACTGACATCGGTAAGGAGCAAGAAAAAGTTTCCCCAATGGGGCACTTAGCTTTAGTTGAAGACTTTGGATCTGAAACTCGAAAACGAAAATGTCAGGAGTCAGCTGACCGGTACTTGAGAACTGCTTCTGCTTCAGGCACCGCACAGCAAGAAAGACTGATGTAAGCATCGGCTGCATGTTTTATACCCCTGACGACCTGACATCATGGAAGAAGGGACAGCAACTGACGCAGGACCCAAGACTTTGTTAATCAGGCTGACTGGGGGCTACTGCAAGCAGATAACCAAAAAGTGATGACTGCAACAGTGAAACACGAAGAACATCCAGCTGTTCAGAGTTTAAGGATCATGGGATTCCAGTAAATGATCATTTCAATGTCTCTCCACTCCTTTTATTATGCAGTTAAAATGCTTAGATAAATCTCTTGTAGACATAGAGATGCACGTATCCCATTGTGCAGTAGTATGGTTGTATCTGTTATGGTGTATCGTCTGATTTCTGTAGTTCCATTTCTATGGATGTGAAAAAATTAGAGAGAGTGCAGAAGTGTTTCACAAAGCAAATGGTAATGTGTAGAAACTGATCTTATAGGGGAAGGCTAAAACTACTTGGATTATACACATCCCAATAGATTAATGATAGAAGGTTTGATTTAGGTGTACAAATCAAACAAACCTTTTCTTGTGTTCTACAACTTGTGTAGTTTGTCCTGTCATAATCTCTGCATGAGAAATAACAGCTTACTTAAGGTAGTAGAGAGCTGCGATGGCATAAGGAAAATTAATTTCTTTATAATTAGATTTGCCATCTACAGAAGATCTTCAGGTTTGACTCGGTTTAAAATTATATTGACTCCTTTTTGGTACAACGATTTATGATCAGGTCTGAATGGATTAGGATCCATAATGACCACTTTATGAGGTCTTGAGTCTAATATTACCATAATAACTTTCTAACTTGTCTGCTGATATTATAATCAGCAAAAGCAGCTTCATTATTCAGCAAGTTTCTGGTATTATTGGTCAGATACATAAAGGCGGCAATATCGAATTTACTGTCATTTATGGTGTTCATTATTTAAACTTGTTTTTGGGTTAATCATGTTTTAGTTTTAATATTTAGTGTGAATTTCTCAAAACCATTAAGAGGACAGCTCACTGAAAGTACAAAATGGATATTAAATAGGAGGATAAGTAAACATTTAAGAAAAATGTTGCTTACAAATTGGGGGGAGAACAGACAATGGGCACAGCCAACACTACATATTTTTTTCTACAGCAAGACATTTTTGTCTAATAAAAGGGTTACATGTAGTTTGGGATATAACAGTATACTTCCTGCTTCTAGAAATGCAAAATCAAATGCTCATCCATTTTACTTTTCTTAGATCACCCACTATAGTTTCATAGAATTACAGTTTATCTTGTCCAATTGCAGTTAATACTTTACTGAAATAACATATCTGCCTATCTATCAATCTAGCCTTTGTTGACCAGGTTAGTCCCACTAGACTAGTGGCCTCTTTTCAGGGAAGACCCAGGTTGGTATTTCAAGGAACTTCTTCTACTCTTTTCAGTAGGTGCCATATGATCTTTTATATCCACCTGCCCTACCACCGACTCATACAGATGGGACTTTGGTTTAATATCTCATCCAAAGGTTGGCAATCTCAGGAGTAACAGCACTTCCTAATATTGGACTTCGGTGTCAGCAATCCAGTTACCTGGAGTGACAATAGAACCCACAACTTTATGGACTTCCAGAACATCTGAGTATACATTGGCATACTCATAGGTCATAAATGTGGAGTCACTCACACAGTTACTGCATTCAGAATATGCAGTACTTGTGTCATCACAAGAGATAGCAAAACCTCAGTGGAGTGCTTCAAATACAACTAAATGAGGGTCTGCATACTCCTTAAAATGATGTCACTACGAATTCCATGACATGAGTCTCTACAAGTTCACAAATCCTTCTTCAGCTTATATTTCCAGTGTATTGTTATACAAAACAAAATGTGATGACTACTGCTACAGTACTGGGCACTTCCTGCATCTCTAGCACTTTCTTTGCCAGGTACTAACTTTTGTGTGTGTTAGTTTATTGGTCAGCACTTCACAATTAGCTTTGTCCTTGTACTGGACTTCTGGTTTCTGCTTCTACAACTTTTGCCCAGATATTTAAATATCTTTAGGTTAAATAAATGTATTTAGGTTAAATATCATAAGCCATTTGTCATCCATATTTGGCCAGCCTGAATGTCTTTTTTTTTTTCATACACAGAAATTATCTACACTTTCATAGTGAATGCAGCCATCCCACAAGGGAGAAGGCCATCTAAAAAAATGGCAGTGCCCTGTGTGGCTGTGGTTGTGTTGGCTCGTCAGAGAGATATGCTTAATCTGTCTTCTTTTTCACACAAAACTTTGAAAAAATCACTTTCTGAGCTTTTAAGTGGAAGTGTATTAACTTACAGCAGACAGAGGCTTCTGGAAATTAAGCAGTTAACAGTTTCATGCTGCTGGCTAGATTCCCTTCAGTCGGCAGAGGTCCTGGAGCTTACTACACTCAAAGGAATATTGTAGCCGTGTCTTTTAACCCAACATACTTAAAGTGCCTAAAACATGAGACAGAAGATTCTGGAACACTTAGGACAAGACAGAAGAGGAAAACATGCCAGAGAACCAGAAAAAGAGGCTGCAGGCTGGAATTGCTGCAAAGCTGAAAACTAATCCTCACAGGCCTGCTCTGCCTTCAGTACTGCTAGCAAATGCATGCTTGCTGGACAGTAAAATGGATGACCTGAAGCTGGAACTCTACAGCAAAAATAAAGTGAGAAATACCTGTTTATTGATGATTACTGGGACATGGCTGCATAACAAGATCATTGAAAGTGATGTTAGCTTAGAAGGCTTTACACTATTTCGTGCAGACAAATGTCAAGCTTTGTGTGGAAAGGCCAAGAGGGTGGAGTCTGCATCTATGTGAATGAAAGATGGTGTAAGAACTGCAAGATTGATCAGTCACGTTGCTCTGATAATCAAAAGTTCCTGTCCTTAAAATGCAGACCCTTTTATGTACCTAGAGAGATAAATGGAATATATGTAACAGTGGTATACATTCCACTCACTGCAAACTGCACTGAGGTCCTGAGCAATGTTTATAACTCAAGTCTGTGAGCTACAGAGGAAAAACTCAGACTTTGCACACGTGGTTGCTGGCGATTTTAATCAAAGAGATCTGAGAGAGGAGCTACCCCCACTACTATCAATTTGTAGATTTTCCTACAAGGGGTGCAAATATTCTGGACAAGGCATATTCCAGATGTCTACAGAGCAATATAACAACCTAACTTAGGAAGCTCTGACCATCTTACCATCATGCTTCTACCAGCCTACAAAACGTCTCTGATGAGAGAAAAACCCACTGTTAAGCAGATCAGAGTATGGCATGAGGAGGCTTTGGAATGTCTCCAAGACTGTTTTGATAGTACTTGAAAAAACAACTGAAAACCACAAATATAGCTGAAGGAAGGAAGAACTCAGGCATAATCCAAAAATTTTATTCCAGAAAATAAGCGCTTTTGTCTGGTATATTAACCAAACTTCATCAGACACCATTTAACAAGAAACACACCTTTAAATGCAAGAATATGCTTCCCTTTATAAGCCAGCAGCCAATAGAAAGTAGGCAAACATTAAAATAGGACACACCCTGCATATAAAACCACATTTGAAAATGCAGAGTCATGTTGCTGAACCCCTAATATAGAACATATAAAAAAATGTAAAAAATATAAATAAATTGTATATATGTGTATATATGTTGCCACAGAAAAAAAGCACTTAAAGAAGAGCCATTAGGACATACCTAAAAAGTAATAATATTACTGTCATAGAAAGAAAATAATAAAAAAATAACCACATGAATGTAAATATAAACATATATCTCTACATAACAACGTAAATTTAATTAATGAATGATCATCTAAAAAAACTCATCTGTCATAAACCTTGAGTTTGAGTAGTCTGGTAATAGACTCAGTGGTTTACTGTTTTGATAGTACCAGCTGGGACATTTTCAAAGAGGCAGCTACGTCAGACAAACAGGTGAACATAGATGATTACATGAAAGCAGTAATAGTATATGTCACTAAGTGTGTTGGTGCTATATCTGACATCAAAAACATCACAATCAGAGCAAACCAAAAGCCATGGCTCAACAACAAAGTCTATGATCTCCTGAAAAAAGAAATGCAGCATTCACGGCCAAGGACAAAAAGAGTCTCAGCGAAGCTAGAGCAAACCTAAAAGGGGGCATTAAAGAAGCCAAGAGGGAATACAGAAAGAAAATACAAAGTCAGTTTACAGACATGAGGGACACCAACAGTCTCTGGCAAGGGATACGACAGATTAATGACTATAAAAACAGGTCATCTCAGTGTGAAGACAACATTGAATTCCTGGACAGGTTGAACTCCTTCTCTGGCAGATTTGAAGATAAGAACAACGTGGCTGCTACAAGGCTACTTATTGACTAGGAGGAGGGGGTGCTCAGCCTTAACGCCAATGAAGTGAGAGCTCAACCTAAGAAGATGAACCCCAGAAAGGCTGCTGATCCTGATAAAATACTGGGCAAAGTATTAAAGGCTGTGCAGACCAACTATGCTCAGTTCTAACTGATATTTTCAACACCTCCCTTATTCTTGGGAACATTCCCTCTTGCTTCATGGTGATGAATATTGTCCCTCTTCCCAAAAAAGCTAATCTAGCCTAACTGAATGACTACAGACTAGTTTATCTAACTTCAAATGTCATGAAATGCTTTGAGAGGCTAGTAAAAAGGCATCTGTCGGCTAACCTTCCATCCATCTTTGACCCTCTACAGCTCGCTTATCGGGCTAACAGATGCACTGCAGATGCTGTTTCAATGGCTCTCCACCTCTCACTTGATCTTCTGGAGGGAAGAAACAACTACATCAGGCTGTTGTTTATTGACTTCAGCTTAGCATTCAGTATAGTGGTTCCAATGCAGCTTACTGACAAGCTTGTACATCTTGGAGTTAGCAAGCTCACGTGCAACTGGATCCTCGACTTCTTGATGAACAGACCGCAGAAACATGCACAGGCAACAGCACCTTAGAATGCATAATACTCAACACTGGTGTTCCACAAGGTTGTGTGCTAAGCCCTCTGTTGTTCATTATCCTCAGCCATGACTGTTCTGCAAAATGCAACACCAATCACATCATTAAGTTTGTACATGATACTATGGTTGTGGGTCTCATCAAAGGGGAGGATGAAAGAGCTTACAGAGACAAGTTCTACTCATTGATTGACTGGTGTGCTAAAAACAACCTTGACCTGAATGTCAATAAAACAAAATAAATCATTATAGACTTCAGGAAAAGGTGAACAATACACTCGCTGTTCATGATAAATGGTGAAGAGGTGGAAAGGGTCAAATCTACAAAGTTTTTTGGGATTGCACATTTCGGAGGATCTCTCTTGGACTGTGAACACTGAACATTTGGTCAAAAAACCAAACCAACGTCTCCACTTCCTCAGAAGGTTCAAAAAAGCAAAGCTCCCACCTATTGTTCTCACCACATTCTACAGAGGTGCAGCTGAGAGCATTCTCACTACTTGCTTCACAGTTTGGTTTGAGAAAAGTACAATAGCAGAAAGAAAGAAGCTACAGAGAGTGGTGCGAATTGCAGAAAAATCATGGGCACTGACTTACTATCAATCCAGGATCTGTTTGCAGCAAGAAGCATTAAATGTTCATCCAAAATAATTCATGATCCCTCTCACCCTGCACATAGATGGTTAACCCAATTGTCTTCAGGAAAGATATATTGGAGTATCCACTACAAGACCACCATATACTTAAACAACTTCTACCCAACAGTGTTGAGACTTATAAACTCTCATACCAGCCACTGACTATTTAGTGAATGATCATTCTCAGTACATAGCTCAGCTGAAAAGTGTGCAAAATCTCTTTTTATTCTTTGATGTAGCAATATATTTTTCTTATTCATGTGCAATTGCCTGCTGTTTGTCTGATGCAGATGAAAAAAGGAGGGCACTCTTAACATGTGCAATCCTACTCTGTCATGCTGCTATGTACAATATTCTTCTTATGACTGTCTGGGAGGGCTTGTGTGTTCTTGCTGTTATTATTGGATTATTTATCCTTCTGTGGGTCTTGTATTGAAAATCTGTTTAAACTGAAATGTTATACTGTTGTTCTTTTTCTCCTTGCAGCCTTTGTACTCTTTGGTGAGTTGATGCTCGGAATTTCATTTAGGCTGCACTTGTGTAGTCCTAAATAACTATAAAGTTTACTTTCGCTTTGACTAATCATGAGAAAACTACATGAGCCATTTTATATGTTTCCTCACACTGATTTTTTTTCCAATTATCAAATGTCCTTTTTAAAATGAGGTGTTAGAATCATGAATGGAGTAGAGTAATCCCTGTAGTATTCAGACTGTGTCACTTTCACTGAGTGTGAGATCTTTGAGCTGTAGGTTAATAGAATTCAGTACCCAACCTTCGAATATATCTGCAAGCAAATTTCATAGCCCTAATCTACTGGGTCTCCAATAAAAGCCTCATTCTCAGTTACAGGAAAACAATGAATTTTGGCAGCAAACAGAAACAAACAATCTAAAAACAGTTTACCCATCTATGATCGCAACACTCCCTTGAAAAATACCACCTCTTTTAAATACCTTGGCATTTGGCTTAATCTCTCCTTTGACTTCTCCCTCCACTTAACTACAAAAGGAAAAAGATTACCCCTAACCTATTTTGGGCCAGTAAAAGCTCTCCCATTCTTATGAAAACCTCCAGCTCAGTAATAGGAAAAGGCATTCTATTCTCCCAAAATGAATACGGCCTCCACATCAAACCAAACATTACACACATTCGAACAATAACCAGTAAAATCTGTGGACATATCACACTAACGCCTAAAAATGAACATTATTGTAAAACACTGAAAAGCAAAACAGCTGGCTATTTAACAAAGAGATGACTATCTTCTAGGAGCTCAACTGCTCAAACCTCTCTCCCCTGGCAGCTAAACTAATTAGACAGATACCTCTCTACCTCTTAGAACAAGAAATCTGGACAAAGCCATAAATAAAAGTGGGGCAAAGGCCCAAAAATAGGGACATTTTTAAATATTGCTCTTACAAACTTAGAACGTTAATACAATAACAGGTTTTGTATTAGCATGAATTTTCTGAAAGGTATGAAGTCTAAGACTCAAATGTCTGTCATTATTTTCTAACTTCAGTCTTTAATGATTTGCCAGTAATTTGCTAGAAAACCAAAATTTTATCAAAAATGGACCAAAATATAAAGCAAAAATCTGGACATTCTGCAAAAATCTGTACAGTTCAGAGGTATGATTAGACAACATCTCTTATAGCCTTAGAAAGCACAAACACTCTGCCTGCCCTCATAGCAAACCCAAGAACTAAACTCCATTGTACATTTCACTGCTTCTCTATACTGGGAAAATATTTCCTCTCAAATAAAAGACACCTCAGCTTACCCACCCTTTAGGAATCAACTAAAGTCCCACCTTTCTCTCATCAGCCACACGCCATTGCCTCTCATCCAGCTGTATCACCTAATCTGAGCTATGTCACTCTCTCTCTTTATCCTGTTAGTAACACTCTTATTGTAATTCGCATGGCATATTTTACTGTATTAATCTTCACTCCTCCCTCACATAATCTTTTATTTAACATAGGTTCTCCTGCCAACTACTCAAAACTCGAAAAAATCTTCACTCTGCTCACTTAACTGCCATTCCCACTTAGGCAGCACATAGATGTAATTGTCATACAGACACCTCACTTTCTATATGAGATTTGTTTTGTTTTTTCTAAATAATGTATATTTAGAATTGCAGATACATTACATTTTCGCTTATTTTACAGATGTGTATTTTCATTACCCTTGCTATCTCTCATTAAATATAATTCTTATTTTCTTTGTAATCTCAGTCTGTGACTGAAACTGGTCACTTATGATCAATGCTCTGCTACAGAAAACAAATTTTAAATAAAATGAATAAGTAAAGTAGCAGGGGGTGTGAGGGATGCCTTCTCCCATGTGGGAAAAGGAAGGCACCTGCCTCTCTGCAAAAAACTCTTTCTAAATAAAATTTTAAAAGTAGCATTCACTGTACAGTGTTCAGAAAGTTGGTTTGTTTGATGAACTACCTGTCAGAGGACTTCTGATGACACCAGTGAGCTAAAAGGAAATCTGAAAATAGCTCTTGATACATTGGATCTCATCAGCACTGACAGCAGGAGAAAATGTTAATCCCTAACATGCAAAAACAGCCTTCAAAATCACATGCATCCACTACCCTGCAACTTCCAGAGTTGAGATTGGCTTTATTAAATAAGCACAAACGAACAATGTTTGACATTTGTTTTTTTTTTGTTTTTTTTCAGATTAGCAGACCATTCAGTAATTGTTGTTCTGATCATGAAAATCATTTTGCTTGCACATAAAGAAAATATACGGGATACTTTCAGCCAAACTATGAGCTCATGTCTGTAATGGAAACTCAAATAATAATGAGTCTGGCAACAGCTTTTTTTTCCCCAAATGTCTCCACCTTTAACTGTCATTGGCTCTGCTGGGTTATCAGTACTCGGAGCGTTTATATTAAAACACTATGATATATGTTTTATGACTGATTTTATCCTGCTCTAAGATAAAAAAGCAGCAATATTATGCACATACTGTAATTTTTGATCTTTGTGTGCATATACAAGGCAACAGATCTGTGTGATTATATTTTGCTATTAATTTCCTTACTAGATTGCTTTCCTGCATGTAGGATAGTATAGCAATTGCACAATTGCATTCATTAACAATGGATTTGTATGTGTGTGTGTGTATATATATATATATATATATATATATATATATATATATATATATATATATATATATATATATATATATATATATATATATATATATATATATATATATATATATATATATATATATATATATATATTACCCAATGCACATTACTGTGCTTGACCTAAACTACTTTTACAATGCTTCTGACTGTACTGTTGGGTTGTTGAAATGAAAGTTCAATGATTTTACCATTATATACACATACAATATGACGCTTATGCATAAAAAGTTCACACAATGATTAAATAAATGTAACTGGGCTTATGGTACAGAAGAGTTTAACTGTGTATTGTGGTAGCTTCTAAGATATGTTCCTACATTTAATGATCAGGCTTCTGACCGATATTGTGGCAAGCAGGGCCTCAGTAATACATATAGAAACACTTTAATGTTCAATTATTTGAATCCTCTATAAAATTCTATGGAGAAAAAGTTTAAACATCAACCATAAGGTAAAAATAAAGAAAGTAATAAAACACTTACTTTATTATATTTGTAAGGGAAATTAAAATGCCCAGTCCACTGCCACTTGAAAAGAGTACAACTGAAATGTAATATTTTAACTGTAGTTTTCAGAAGTCAGACTTCCTGGTGATGTATATTGTTTCAGGATTTTGACTGGTCCTGCTGGTGAAGTCTTCATAATAGGTCCCTCTCCATGTTATCCGATACCCACAAGTTAAAATGAACTTATTTATAAACCACTTGTTGTAGCAGTGCATTCTTCTTTGTTAAGTCATGCTGGACTTTCTTTAGCAGAATACAATATTTTCATCAACAGTACAATGAGCTGTGGGGTGACTCAGTTAGACGGCTTGAAAATAACAAACCTGTTGAGAGCAAGATGAAACACTGATGTACTTCCCTGCAGATACCTAAAACATACCTTATTGACTTCAGGTATACTTAGCCAAACAAGACGCTTTGAAGAAGCAAAATAAAAACTGAAAAAGCATCACTCGGGAGGCAGATGCAACTTAAAAGCTGTCTCTTGTTTGTGACACTGAAGTCATTTTAACAAAAAAAAATAAGTTTTATTATGGATTGCTTGCTAACAGCGATTCTTAAATGAAATGATTAGGATGACATGGCTATAGACTTTGTACAAAATAGCTTTTAGTCCCTGGAAGGGATTTGTTGAATTTAATTAAATTTAATTCATTTTTGTGTCATGTGTACTTGGTGTCATGTTTATGGAAATTAACCTTCACAGGTTCTATTTTCTATATTCTTCTTCTTTTTATAACCTCTTTGTTTTAAAAAAATGCCTATTGTGGCCAGTAAGAGAGATTATTAATATAGATGAGGTAATCTCCCTATTCCACTTCTTCAGTTTAACTGGTCCAGATACTTCTCATAGATTAGATTTTAAAAAATGAGGAAGTAAATTAGTAGATAGTATACCTTATGCATAAATAAATTAGCAAACATTCAGTTCCTGGGATTCAAAAACATGCCTAACATGATCACGATATGCCTTCTGTGGGTATAACTCATACAGCAATCTGGCCCAAAAGAAATTATCAATTAACTAGGTGCAATTTCATGGCCCATACAGCTGTTAATTAGAAAACCTACTCACAGAAATTACAGGACTTGCAAATAAAGATTGATTCCTATACTTGCAACCTGGATTGATATGAAGAAAACAAGCAAGCAAGTAGCATATGCATGACTAAGCATGTACATTTGCTTAATATTGCATCACCACAGAAAAGCCTGTTAGCTATTGAAAAGCCTGTTAGCCACAGTAAAGGGCCTCCATAAATTTCTGAATCTGTTTTTTTTTTTGTTTGTTTTTTTACTATTAAAAGGGGTGGAAATGGGTAGTAGGTAAGTAAGAAAAGGAGGCAGCAAGCAGAAAAACACACAATGGTCAAACATCGAAGATAAGCATGTGAGTAAGGAAGGAAGGATATATAATATTTTGGAGAAGAAAAGTTGAGGAATGATTTGAGGGAAAGATATGGGATAGCAAGATGATGTGGTCTACAACAGAGGCACATGATTAAACATAAAAGATAGACAAAGACTGGCAGGGGAAGTACTGACACACTTAGGAGGAACACTGAAAGTATAGACATGCGCACAAAGGAAATACAGTGGTAATGGGGAGAACTGGACTACAAATGGGGAGGGAGAAGACACTCAAGGAAGGGGAACATCAGAATTTGAGATAGGCAAGACCATCTATATCTCAATACCTGTGCTATATCCAGGTAAATAGATATGAACACCCTGACTACTTCTCCCCTTTGGGCCCTGCCTGAGGTGTGAAGCCAGAGACAGGCACTGGTGTCAATCTGTAAGCCTCCTTATTCAGATGGCTGATATGGTCTTCAAGTATCTGGTTTAACAGCTTCCCCACCACCTGTACCAACTCCATGCTTGTGACATACTGTGAGCCCAAGGCAGTGCTTCTGGAAGAGATAGTGGGCCTTTCTTCTGGTAATCAACCATCAGAGGCCACAGGGAGATCTACTGCCTACCTCCACCATACCCAATGAATTGGCAGGTCAGTGGAGTGGAGAGAGGGGAAGGTTGGGACCACTTTGGGGAATGGTGACCTGGGCCATACCTCTGGCACAGCCTTGGTGGATGATGTAGAAAATGCCAACATAAATGGAAAAAAAAACATCAAAGAAAAAATAAATTGATTACAAAAAAATGAAACAAAGGACAGTGCTGGGGGGGGAGCTATGTGGAGAGCGAATGCAAAACAATCATTACTCATATATATGGCAGATATTAAACCATAACAGCATACCACAGTTATATATAACACGTCATCAGGAAGTACTGTAAAATTTCATGGCGAAAGCTACTACCTACATTCATACCAGCACGGTCTTATGGTAGGATATCATGGCAGGTCCACAATGGCACAACTAGCTTTACCTGTTTTACACGTGTAGGTGTGAAAATGTTTTGTTGTACCTGGAAAGATAAGGCCTTTATGTATCCTTGGCCCCCTACAAACAATGTATGCCATATATTCTAACAATCAGTGGACCACAGCCTAACAACTGCATGCAACTCAAATATATCTACTAAAATTAAAACACAAATATAACAAAAAGAGCTGTGTATCCCAGATGTGCCCCCAGCCCCACCCCAATCATCACTACACAGAAATCTGCCCACAAAGTTAGCAAAATATGTACCTAAATGCCTGTATTACACTTTATGTAGAGGTGCTGTAGTCTGCTACACTTCTTAAGCCATCCCTCTATCAAACCATTGTTGCAGATTGGCCCAGCATACACAGAAGACATGCCAGGTTATACAGTTCCTGTGTCTTGAGTCCTACCTGTGGGTGTGTGAAGACCATCGGCACAGGTGCAACACTTTCTACCTCTCACATAACACACATAATCTCAGTCTAATCTTATATCTAGCATGTTGTATGACACTTGTCAATGCAAATGTCACTTACATTCAAGAAATTCATATATATGTAACATGCACAGAATTAATAGCAGCTGGTCTACCCACCATCATTTTAGGTGATTTCAATATTGACTGGCAATCCTGTTCTGGCAGCAATCCAACCCATCATATAGACCTTCATGGCTTCACCCAACTAGTCCAGTCGCCATCCAGGATAAATAAAAACTCCAGCAAGCACATTACCCTGGATTGGATACTAGTCAGTAAGAGACCCCAGTCATATATAATAGGCTGCTTATCAGATAGCCTCAGTGATAACTCCCCAATATTCCTACTCAAAAAATACCTATATCAAGCTAAACCTGTCATCTACCATCAAATACATAAAAAACTAAACTTTAACCCACTCACATTCATCTCATCCCTCAAAGAATGTAACTGGCATCCACTAAAGTACCTCAGCCTTGATGACGCAGTTGAATATTTTAATACTACCTTCCTGAGCATCCTTAATTACCATGCCCCCATAAGACTTTCCAGAACGAAAGCACAACCCTCCCCATGGCTACAGAAAACCACTAAGTCAGAAATGAAAAACAGGGATAAAGCCTGGGAGCACTGGCGCAAAACCAAACCCCCCTCAACTAGACAGAAATTCCTAGAACTATGCAATAGAGTTAAAAAGCTAATAAAATGGGACAAATTCCAATACTACCAGTCTGTCCTAGACTCCTCCCAATACAGCCCCAAACAATTCTGGTCCTCCATAAACTCCATCCTCCACTCAGGTAAAGTCAGTACCCCTCCTCCTAACATCACTCACTCCTCCAAAAATATTGCTACCTCATTCAACACACACTTCACACAAACCATACTATCACTAACTAAACAACACAACCCCCCCTCCCCTCCAGCCCACATCTTCAACTACTAATCTCCCCACTGCCTTCTCTTTTTCTCCTGTATCTACCTCCAACATAAAAAAACTCTTAACTAAACTTAAGCCCACCAAATTAGCAGCAGACAACCTCCCAAGTGAATACCTACAAATCGGTACCCAGTATCCATCTTGATTAACCGATCTCTGTCAGAAAGTTATGTTCCCACACTGTGGAAAGTATCACATATAATTCCCCTCCACAAAGGCCGCCCCTCCACAGAACTAACCAATTACCGCCCCATAGCTATTCTCTCTCCACTCTCCAAAATACTAGAGAGATGGATACATTCTCAGGTCTCAGACTACCTTCTTACTAACAACCTCCTTTCCAATACTCAGCATGGTTTCCAACCAAACCATAGCACCAACACTGCCTTACTCTCCTTTACTAACACTATCCTTCAGCATAAAAACAATGGCTATCTTTCCTCTGCTACTTTCCTAGACCTATCTAAAGCATTTGACATAGTCGCACACAAGCAACTCATCTCTGTCCTCAATAACTAAGCCTTCTCTCAATCAGTCACCAGCTGGTTTCAGAGTTACCTGTCGAACCGCCAACAATCCGTTGTATGGCAGAATGACATATCTCCCCAACTACCTGCCTCCATAGGGGTTCGCCAAGGATCCATCCTTGGACCCCTACTCTTCTCTGTTTTCACCAATAATCTAGCCTCTGCCACCAAACATGGCACACTCATACAATACGCAGATGACTCAACCATCATCTGCTCAGCCCAGTCCCTTCCCAAACTGCAAAAAGTCACACAGGAAGCCTTTTCCTCTGTTGAAACTTGGTTATCCGATGCCTAGTTAATACTCAACCCAAATAAAACTAAACTACTCATCTTCCAACCCACCAAACATAGTCAAAACAACTCTCACTTTAACATCACAGCAAAAGACAACACCACTATATACCCAACTGAACACACCAAATTGCTAGGAGTGGAAATAGACAATAATCTAAAATTTGACATTCACATATCCATGACCATAAAAACGTCCACAAAAAACTAGGAGCGTTATACAGAAATAAGCAACTTCTCACCAAAGCAGCAAAGATTTCAATAGCAAATTCCCACCTTATCTCCACCCTACTTTATGCCTCTCCAATATATATCAACCTAAGACAATGCGATCTAAACAAGCTAGAGACCTGCTACAACAAAATCGCCAAATTCACCACAGGGGCATCCTACCGTAGTCACCACTGTCTCTCACTTGCTGAACTGGGCTGGCTTGAACTCCCTCACCTCCTTCAATGGTATCAACTATCGCTCACCCACAAACTAGTAAACCATCCACTAAATGTCCCATCCCTCCAGAATCTACTGCAACCCTATCACACCACCAGACCACTAAGATCCAGCAACAAAAATCACTTGCAGATCACTAAAGTCAATAACTCTGCTGGTGAAGCACTATTCTCTTGTGCCATAGCCAAATTATGGAACTCCCTCCCTCCCACAATTACCTCTGTACCATCATGCACCCACTTCAAAACTTTACTAAAAGCGCACCTAAAACCATGCTGGCTATGCCCTTGAAACTCCCACTCTAATATCACCCACCCCATCCAACCACTATCTTTCTTTCCACCCCACTAAATACCTTGATTATAGCAAGCTCAGATGCTCATAAGCCTAGTATTTATTATACAGCAGGAACTTCTTATTGCAACATTTGTTAATGTCTGTTATGTACTTCGCAGATAAAGAGTCTAGTTGTCTACTGATGTACTATGTTCTTCATCTGTAAATATGTTTGTAATTAATTGCTATGTTAAATTGTTAATCGCTATGTATTCCAATGTAACTACTGTCTGTTTATTTTAACTGTGGAGCTTTTCTCCCCAGGCATCCACTGAAAATGGACCTACATCCAGTCGGACACTCCCGGTCAACAAATGTAAATAAATAAATAAATAAAATAAAAATAAATAAATAACAGTTGAACTATGTAAAACGCAATCCTGAAGCTAACCAGTGTCATCTCTTCATGGACAACCTCTGACAGTGTAGACATTTTGGCAGCTACAGCCTGAGAATGCACTCAAAATTACTGTAATAAACAACTGTATGCTTCCCTTTGCTCCGTGAACCTCTCTATTTTCCTCAGATAGAGAAGGATGTTCTCCATAATAGCATCCCAAGCAGGGGCTTGGGAGGTGAAACATTTACAAGCAGGGGCCTGGGAGATGAACCATTTACAGGCTACCTGTGTCCATTAGACACATAAGTGCCAAACCAGGGATGAAATTCCTGTTCCCCAGCCTACTGTCTAAATTACACTTGAAATAGATTAGAAAGGAACTCTACCACATGTATGGGAAGCCTGTTCCAGAGATAGGGTAGTCTCCGGGGTACATCCAGGTCCTATTTATATCACAGGCAAAGTTTAAGTTTTTAGAACAGGTAATCCTTATGCTGTTTGCTTTGTGAATATGCAGGAGGTCCATCAGAATGGGGTCTGACAATGCCTTGTATGCCAGGCTTAGATCTCCCCTCAACAGCCTGTAGAAGACAGAATATAGGGATACAGCCTTCAGGCAGTCTGCATAGGACATGTTACTTACACCCTGCATTCTTTTAGTGAGGAACCTCTGTAGACATTCCAGTTGTTGGATATGCCTGTTTAGGTACATTCCTAATGAAGCATTGTACTCAATGATAGGTCTGATGATTGTCGAATACAGTGGAACAATGACCTCCTTAAACCTAGATGTCATATCTTTGTTTATAAGTTCTACAGCATAGAATGATTTGCTCACTAGTGGAGAGACATGATGGTCAAAGGCCGGATTACTATGTGTGTCCCCAAGTCGTTGGGTCAACTCTTAGGGGTGTGTTGTCAATATGATAGTTAACAGGTGTGGATGACTTCCCAAAGGATACTACCGTGCATTCCTTGGCATTCAGTTTCAGTCCATGCCTCTGGCATCAGTGGTTTGTTTGTATCAGCCCTTCCTGGAGAGCACTTATATCAGTTGGTGATTCAATGACAGCCCTGAATTTGCAGTCATCTGCAGATTAGTTAGCCAGAGGCCACTGACATTGGTCTTGACTTCAGAGAAGCAAATCCCAAAAAGTAGCAATTCCAGGACTGATCCCTAAGGGACTCTGCTTTAACTGGCCTCTTTGTAGAGTTGGACTCCCCAGTTCTAACTTCCTGGGTCCTGTCTGTTTCTCAGCTGACTATCCACCAAGTGACATAAGGGTTTGTACCTAACCTCTTAAGTTTGTCAACAATGCCCTAGTGGAGCATTGTACGAAATGCCTTATCCAGATCAAGGTAGGCAGTTTGAACCATTTTACCCTCATCCATTGCTTTGGTGACCTTCTCAAAGAAGTCCACCAGGTTGAGTAGGCATGACCAGCTCTTAATGAAAGCAAATTGGGTTGAATCCATTGTCTGGAGGTTTCATTACTGACCGTTTCCATGATAATTCTTTCCATGGCTTTGCATATGAGACTAGTGAGACTTATGGGTCTGTAGTGTCCAAGATCTGTAGATGGCCCACCTTTATGCAGAGGGGTGACTGGTACTATTTTCCATTCATGAGGCACAAAGCCTGTTTGGAAGCTACAGTTAAACAGCAATTCCAGAGGGCCTGATAGCTTATGCTTTATGCTATTTAGCAGTTATCCTGGAATATGTCTGGGCCCAATGATACAGTGCTCTTGGCCGTAGAAAGACAATAAGGACCTGCTCCCTAGTGATAGCAAGGGTGTTATATTTGATAATATTTCCTGAGGGAAGGTTGATGGGGAATGAGGGGTAAAGTTGGAGCTGAATTTGTCAGCCAGTAGGTTTGCTATTTCTTATGGCTCAGTATAGGTGACTCCATTTACTATAAGCTCTGCACACAATTGTGTATTGCTTTTAAGGTTGTGGACATAGCTAAAGAATGCCTTGTGGTTGTTTTTAGCTTTGGTGACCAATATTACTTCAAATTTGGTTTTGGTAGACTTTATTTCTTCTCTGAGTTATTTGTTTAGTTTGATGAGAGTACTTTTATCCTGCTGGGTACTGCACCTCCTAATTTTTGCCATGATTGCCTTTCTCTGTTATACAGCATATTCGTTTTGTACTTCTTCCTGGTGGGTAGAGCTACCTCTATGCAGCTATTAACATGCGTGTATAGGGGTTCTGTGAACAGTTCTGTGTAGGCAACAGTTTTGTTAGGGTTTATGAGGGCATGAACTTTTGGTAGGTTATCACTTAATAGTAGGAAGTTAGCCTTAGAGTAGTTCCTGAATATTCCAGGGTAAGCTAGGGTTCCAGGTTTTATTTTTACTTGAAAGGAGACCATTTTGTGGTCTGACCTTACCAGAGGAAACATTACACTAGGTGGTATACAGCAGTCATCCATATCAGTGAGCACCAGATCCATTATGGTTGCACCCCTTGTTGGTGTATTGACAATCTGATCCAGGGAGTTTGTGTTTAAAAAATCCAGGAATGTCTGTGCCAGTAGGTTGGGTGTCATATATGATTTGCAGTTAATAGTGGGGTGATTAAAATTGCCCAGCAATATGGTATTGGGTTGTATGGTGAGTGTTTCCAATAAGTTTAAATATATGGTATGAGTTTCCTGGGTCATAGATGGGGACCTATAGCTTTCAAGAAAAAAATGCAACAAATGAGAGAAACAACAAATAAAAGTGAGCACTGAAACTCCAACCCTATATCACCCTTTAAAGAAACTCATGAAGAAAGATCATAGGTTCATAGGTAGGTACTAGGCTATCGGCCCTGGGGCCTATATAAGCCTAGCCAAAAAGGTTCCCTGGCTTTCGCCACCCAAGAAAATTATTTTCCTGTGTCCCTGACATGCAGTGCTGCAGAAGTGATCTCCAGGGTGAATTTTCTATTTCCCATCCAGTTATCAAGATTTGTCTTAAAGAGGGCCAATGAGGAGCTTTGCTTGACATGAATGGGTAGTTTGTTCCAGACTATGGGAAGTCTCTGGGAGAGGAATCTATCCCTCCAGCATGTTCTGTTTATTGTGGTGACAAGGTTTAAGTCCCTAGAGCATGTGGTTTGGAAACATTGGGATTTCTTTAAGTGTAGCATGTCCAACAGCTCTGGGTTTGACATAGCTTTGTATGTTAGGCAGAGGTTGCCTCGGAGTAGGCGATATGCGACAGAGTAGATCTGGAGTTTTTTGAGATAGTCTGCATATGGCATCTGTTTGAGGCCAGTAATCCTCTTAGTGAGGTATTTCTGTGGCCTTTTCAATTGTTGTAGGTGTCTTGTGAGATACATGCCAAATGGGGCATTGTACTCTATAATGGGTCTGATGAGGGATGAGTAGAGAGGAACAATGACCTCCTTTTTTCTAGAGGAGAACACTTTTGTGATGAGGTGTGCCACATAGAAAGATTTCTTGACTACTGTGGCGATGTGGTTATCAAAGGAGAGACTACTGTCCACCTGTGTCCCGAGGTCTCTTATCACACTTTCAGTGTTTAGTGGGCTACCGCCTATGTGGTAGTTCATGGGTACCAGGTTTTTCCCAAAGGGGATGACAATGCACTTCTTGGCAATGAGCTTGAGGCCATGACTTTGACACCAAGCATCTGTCTCTGTGAGGCCCTTTTGTAGAATGTCTACATCATTAGGTGATTCTATTATGGCTCCCAGTTTGCAGTCATCTGCAAACTTTCTTAGCCAAAGACCTTCTGTGTTGGCCTGCACTTCAAAGAAGTAGATACTGAACAGGAGAGGACCCAGGACCGAATCCTGTGGTACTCTACTCATCACTGGTCTGAAGTCAGACCTGGAGTTGGCTACGTTTTCTGTGTGGGTTCTGTCAGTGAGCCAGTTGGCTACCCATCATGTGACATAGGGAGTTATGCCCAGTTTAGTGAGTTTATCTATAATTCCAGAGTGGGGGATGGTATTGAAAGCCTTGGTGAGGTCAAGATAGGCTGTGTGTACTACCTTGCCCTCATCTACGGCTCTAGTGACTGCTTCAAAGAAGTCAATCAGGTTTAGTAGATATGACCTACCTTTTACAAACCCAAACTGAGTGGGGTCCAGGGTTTGGAGGTTACCTATGTCTTTGTTTATAAGCTCCAAGATGATATGCTCCATGACCTTGCAGACCAGGCTCATCAGGCTAATGGGTCAGTAGTTTCCAGGGTCCATGGTGGCACTCCCTTTGTGGAGTGGGATAACCGTCAATGTGCGCCATTCAGTGTTCACATAGCCTGAGGTGAGGCTATGATTGAACATGGTACTTAGGTGGGGTGCCAGTTCATTCTGTAGTTCGTGCAGTACTCAGCCTGGGATGTTGTCTGGTCCCATGGATGCTGTGCTCTTGGCTTTGGAGAGTGCATTCTTTACTTGTTCATCCATGATTACAAGGGCTTTGCATTCTTCTGGCATTAAGATGGGCCCTTTGGAAGGTGAGAGGGGGGGTAAAGTTAGCACTGAACCTATCTGCCAGGATGTTAGCAATATCGGTTGATTCTGTATATTTAGTGCCATTGTGCTGTAGCTCAGAGCAGATCTGAGTGTTGCCTTTGAGATTCTTGACATAGCTGTAGAATGCTTTGTGGTTGTCTTTGGAATCAGTGGTGATTTTATTTTCATAACTGGCTTTGGAGGATTTTATGAGGGATCTCAGCTTCTTGCTGAGGCTGACCAAGGAGTTCCTCCAATCTTGGGATTTTACTCTTTTTTGCAACAGCTTCTTCCTTCTGTTGTAGAGTTTGTTTATGGCAGGGGACCACCAGATTGGCTTCCTTTTTTTAGTGTATAGCATCTTGGTTCTGTTGGGGATGGCACGATCCATGCACTCGTGTATGTGCTTATATAGTGCATTTGTGTAAGATTCAGCAGTCATACCTCTATTTTCTGTCTACATGGGTGTCGTAAAGTTTGCCACTTCTGTCTTAAGAAGCATGAAGTTGGCTTTGGAGTAGTTTTTGATGGTGGTTTCCTTAATGGGAGGTGGGGGTGTGATATGGATGTCCAGGGTGATTAGCTTGTGGTCGGATCTGACCAGCAAAGAGTTGACCTCTGCATGTGTATCATGGCTGATAACTAATCCCAAGGATTACCAAAGTTCACATGAGATGCAGTTGGAATGCATCTTGGTTATACTGTCTCACTACCCTCTTGTAGACCTTCCCTTTCACTCTTACTGGTATTTGTCTGTCACAATCACTCCTGACACTCTTCTCCACCCACTCTATCCTGCCTGTACTCTCTTCTTAACCTCTCTTCCACACTCGCCATTACTCTGAGCTGTTGATCTCAAGTATTTAGTAATGATTAAAAATAGCAGTTCAAGAACATCCATTATCTGCTGCCTTTTTAGCATATGTGATGCACTATAAGCTTTGCAGTTTCAAGAAATAAACAGCTAACATAAGCTTCACTGTACTATGGAGGATATAAATCCAGTAACTCACTAAACTTATGGAAAGTGAGCCAAACAGGGATTTTACTGAAGACTAATTGTTTAAAAGGTATGTGTATATCCACAAAGTTGGCATTACCTGCTCCCAGAGCAATAAATATTTGTTTTACGAATCAACTGACAATTTGTCAATCTTAAATATGTGTTTACATTGTAGCTTTGAGGTACTTCCATGCAGACAAAATGAGGGGCTTGCATCCTTGTTTGGGCTACATTGCCTTGGTATTATGCACATTTCAGTGCAGTGGGGCCAGAGCTGTAACTAGTATGGGATGAAGGGTGTGCCTGTCTTTGGTACATGCTGTCAAAGACCATGATCAGCTGGAGCTAATGGTGTTGGAATAGGATACTATTACTGATTTATGAATAAATGAATGCCGATATTACATTTGTGGTCACTGCAGAAGTGATGAGCTGATAACTGCAGTAAAGTTCTTCTTACTTTTGTAGTTAAAAAACAACTTTATTTTCATTGTCACCATAGGTAGAGAGACCTTTTTTTCTTTCCTTCTCAATTGTGATTTTAATGGGGCACCAATTTAGGGAACTGCACATGGTACCAGGTAACCTTGCTACAGTTCTACATAGGCATTAAACTATAGTGCCTGTAGTATTTTGCTTGTGTGCATACATATCTATACTCATATCTCTCAAGTGTCCAGATTTTCACAGAATATCCATATTTTTGCTTCGGATTTTTGGTATGTTCATCATAAAATGTGTGGTTTTCTGGCAAATCATTCAGTATTGTCGTAACTAAATAATGACAAGCATTTGAGTTTCAGACATGATATCTTTCAGAAAATGTCTGCTATTGCAAATCCTGTTCCAGCAAATTTGTAAGTTTATAGGAGCAAATTGTCACTATTTTTGTGCCTTTGTCCCCCGTTATAATTGACTTTGTCCACATTTTTTGCACTAAAGGGTTGAGTGGTATGTCTATATATTCCAGCCATAATTCAAGTAAAAACTCTGAGCTCTACCAGGTTTACCATTTTAAATGTCATCTGAAGGTGTGCACAGCTTGCTAACTTCATTGCAGTTGATATACAGCATATGCTGTACTGTTAGTTATTTTTGCATTGGGGGCATTGACTGTATCATGCATATAGTAATGCTTGACACACCTGCTGGAGGGTACCATAGAGAAAACCAACATTCTGTAGTAGTGATGCTTGTTGGAGTAGAAATTGTTTATACAAACCTAGTAAATAAAGTGTAAACAGTTGGCGTCCAGAAGCAGCACACATACAGGCCCAACAAATATTACTGTTTGTGTAGATGCATAACATGCAGTGCAGGAGCAACACACATGTTCCTGTTAATTTGGATACCATCTGCTGTCTCAGAGATGTACTTGTAGCCTTAACAGGATCCATTCAATTTGTCATTGTGTTGCACTGTTTGTGTAGTAAGAATGCATACATAAGTAACTGCTGTCATACACATGGCCTATGTATGGTCATTCAGTGACATGTGTAACGTGGATGTTACTTATCAGTGAAACACTGTCAGTGACTGGCTATTGCATGTTGTGGTCATGCAGAGTCCAAATTTCAAATGTTTTTTTTTCTGTTTTGCTTCTTTTACTGGGGGTTTAGAATAGAATTAGGACACAACACTTGCACATGGTTATCAAATATTTGTGTGATATCTCTAACAGAGATATAGTGAAGCCACATGCATTATGCTATACAGGCTCATTACACTTCACAGTACTGCATACATGCGTCCAATGAGGATGGAAATGTTCTGACATACATTATCTTTTCCAGTCCACAGCAGGATGCTAGAATGTGGGAAGCATAAATGCATGTCCCCCCATGTAGAGAATGATATCTTGCTGCAAAGTCAATGTCTTCATGGCTGGCATATGATCAGCCCATTTCATAACTGGGCCAGGGGAAATGGTTAATGACATCAGTGCTGTTGGTGGCCAGGGCAGAAATTACGAACAAAAGAGACATCAGACCACCAACAAGAACAGGTGATGGCCTGATGTCTCCTTTGCTGGTGGACTGATATCTCCTTTGTTCAGACCAACAATAAGATAGGTGATGCTAAAGCTCTGGCTGCCCACTTAGATCAGCAAAGAGTAACAAAAAATGAACTACTTTTAACAGGGATAAATGTGTTTCTCGCCTCTCTGCATGGGAGTTCAGACACCTCTACCTTCCAGCAGAGTGCTGCATATTGGCACAAAACTCACCCAAGCATCTAAAGTATCAGTTGGAGATGCCTCAGGATATGGTCAAGTAACTGCCATAGTGAATAAATATGAGGCTTTGTACAGTTTACAATCATGGCCCCATCTTTTCACAGGGCCATCAGGCTCCAGGTGCTGAGACTACCAGCATGAGGTATGTTACTGATTAATTTGACATACCATTATTAAGTAGTATATCTAGATTTACTGGGATTTGGGTTTTGGTGATAGGTATGACTTAGTGAGGATAATCCGCTTTGCTGTTTTGCAGCTGAAGTGTTATTAGAGTCCTCCATCATGGATATAATTATACCAGATAATGATGGCTGTCAAATCCCACTATGGCCAACAGTGTTACACATAGATAATGTGATGTCTACAGCCCCTTCCCAGTCCACAAGCATAACTTTTAAGTTGTCGAGCACTACTCAGAAAAACAGAAAGACATACAAAGACAAGATGTTATGGATAGATATGCCCCAAAAGGGATATCTTTCTCTGTATTGTAATCCACCCATCCTCAGTTGCTGCAAGCTCCATTGAGCAAGAAGTAGACTTAGCTAGACATCATGCACTGACCATGCATGCATAGGAACCTTCCACAATCTGAGTTAGGTGTGTCAATGGTTACATCTCAGTGTATATGCAGAACCATAATACAGGGGCAGGCTGCATGAAAAATTTACATGATGATCTTCAGGAGTGCATGAATCACATGTGTAACATTGTAGACATATGGCACAGGAACTTTGCACAAAGCTATTATCCTTGTGCATCATGACAAAAACACTTCCCATGGTCAGTCTACCTCCATCTCCAGTGCAGGAGGCCATAGTGAAATTGGAAGGCCACAGTCATTCACACATAGTGCCACTACTACCACTCTGCCATCCAGTGTTGAGGGAAGAACATTGCAACATGGACAGTGCTGTTTCCCAGGGGACTTTGATGATATTTGGTCCCCACTAGGCTTCCACCCCAAGACAGACTTACACCACCTCCAATATCAGGGACCGTGTCCATTGACCCTGACAAGCTTTATAGTGTGATCATAAAACAAGCAACTGAGGGGCGGCCATGGTGGTGCAGCAGTTACTGTCCCCACCTCACAGCAAGAAGTTTTCTGGTTCAATCCTCAGCTGGGGTGTCTTCTGTGTGGAGTCTGCATGTCCTCCCTGTGGTCGTGTGGGTTTACTCCGGGTGTTCCGGTTTCCTCCCACATCTCAAAGACATGCTGTAGGTGGATTGGATACTCTAAATTGGCCCTAGGCATGAGTGCATGCATGTGTGTGTGCTTTCCATGGAAGGTTGGGCACCAGGCTGGCAACTCGACACAGTAAAGCTCCATTGCCAATCATGAGCAGACAGATGATCCGCTGTGGCAACCCCTAACCAGGAAAAGCCGAAAGAAGAAGAAGATAGAACAAGCAACTGAGTGCACCACCATGGTAGTTGTAGCTAAAGAGGTAGCTTGTGTGTGCAAGTGAAGTTCTTCCTTTAGTCACCAGTGTAAAAAATTCTTCTTCCTTCTTCTCTTGGGTGACTGGCATGAGCTAGCACTGAGCATTAATGGTCTGAGTTGACCTATGTGGAATTACACAGGTTTGCCCAGACTTGCTGCCTGCTCTGTAGTTCTGCCCAATGCAGTCTTCTACAGACTCAGTTTGACTGTTTAATCATACTCTTTCCTTTGTCCCCACACCTTCTTCTCCATTTTTTACCCAAGATCCTCTAAGTAGTAGCACAGGCCAACATGAAGAGATAGCAGTCTACTTGCCCTTCCATTACCAGCCTTCCAGCCCATGGTATTTAAAGCTATGTAATAACTGTCACATGCTCACTGAAAATGACCTCTTGCTCAACCAAAGCAGTTCCATCTCTGAGGGGGAAAACATATAGTTGATTTAGAGGCAGTCCTCCCGAAATCCGATTCATGCAGTGAGCACAATACTATTCCCCTCTACTCATACAACTGCAACATCCTCAAGCTATTTGTGCAAAACAGTCATACATGGATGCCATTACAAAATCTTTACCTAAGTCTCCTAGAACTCATAAGAGTAGTCATCACTGAAACTCCCTAGACACATCTGGTACATGCACCTTTTCATCAACATGTCACAATCAACAAATAACAAAACACCCCTGAGCCTAACAAGAATAAATCAACTTCTGGAAACTATTGTAACTGGTGACTCCAACTTTTAGACACACTGATGCCATATGCAGTAGGCTGAACAAAGATGACTGATATTTGAAGAGCCCTACAAAACTTCTCTTCTAGTAAGTATAATCATGGCATCTATGCTGGAATGAGTGATCTGGCATGTAAGCCCAGGAAACACATGCAAAAGGACTTGCTGGAACTTGATACACATGCTACCATCAACGATAAGAATTTGGTGTTGAGTGGTATCTCCTTCTCACTGAAAATGATGAATGATGCTTAGATTCAAAGAAAGGATAGCTGGTTTGAGCAATGCATAAGTAGCTTGTGCCATTCTGGGTAGGTCCAGTGTGCGTATCCATAGAAAAAGATGATCAACAATCCTATTTGCCTTTCCAAAGATGGTTTACACCTCTTGTTTAAGGGGTTCTGCATAATGGTCAAAGCCCTTGCTAACCCATTGTGCTTTTTTTTAGGAAAAATACATCTAATGAACATCCTGGCCAACAAATACATCATAAATTGGACACCTTTAAGGCTGCACTTCTCAGTGCCAGGTGTCTAAATTGTCTAATATAGAGATGCTTCTGCATCTGGAAAGAGAACATGTTTATGTGGTGACTAAGACATGATTCAAATGCAATGAGAACACCCCATCTGTGCCTGGGTTCTGTATCTATCATGCCTCCAAGCCCAAATGGCAGTGGTGTCTCAGTTTTCATCAGAGATTTCATTTCTTCCAAAATGATTCCCAATGACCTTCTAAGTGTGCTGACTGAACCCCATCTTACAAAAATTAAGTCAAATCTTCAATTTATAGCCTGTTACAGGTCCCCTTCCCTGGCCCCCCAATGACAATGATGAGTTCCTAGAATTCCAAAAAGAAAATTCCTATTTGAGATGGATCTTTAGTCCTCTGTGGCTTAAACTATCCCTCCACAGTCTGGAGTATTCATACTTCTAACATCTGGTATGCACAACATTTTTTAGATATGATGAAAGATAATTCCCTGGATTAAATTGTCCATAACCTCAACAGGAGTGGAAATATCCTGGACCTAGTTTTAACAAGCTCATCTCCTAGCTTGTTCTCTGCCTATGGCTGGTCTCATGATCAAAAATACTTCTTCAATGTGTTTGAAGACATTTGGGTTGCCATATAACCAAAGCCAAGTAGGTATTTGATGATTTTCTTCTTAAGTTGTTCAGCCTAAGCCTTGCCACAGGCTATGTTCCTGATAAATGGCATGGCACACTACAGTGGTGAATGACTTTCTTAAAGGTGGCCCTAACACTGACCCTACCATAAGGGTGACCTCACCATTGACCCAAGCAACTAATGACCTATTAGCCTTACTAGTATTGTCTGTAAATCCATGGAATGCATCATCACTGACCAAATTCACCAGGAAATTAAGAATTTTATCAGGCTTGACCCACAATAATTCATATTTATTAAGGGTAGGACATGTCTCCTCAGTCTTGTGATTTTTACTGAAAAGGTCATACAGGCCATGGGCAATGGTCACACCATTCATGCTGGTTCTCTGGATCTAGCAAGAGCATGTGATACTATATCACATGAAGGGATTATAAAAAAGCAAATATCCTTAATATTGTATGTGGTAAGATGGAATGCAAACTGGCTCAAGGGCAGGAGACATGTTGTCAAGGTCGAAAATGTCTCCTCAGTTAAGGAAAATACAATTACAAAACCACTCATTAGCTAATTGCAAGGAATGAAAAAACTTCTTTAGCATACAAGAACATTTATTTTATGCTTCCATTGAATGGTTTTGTAATTGTATTGTTTTACTGATAAGTCACAGTCGGGTATGTGATTTTGTTTGTTTGTCAGTTAAGGAAAAGGTGATCAGTGACACTCTCCAGAGGTCAATATTGGGCTGCCTCCTTTTTGGAAATTATTTCTCTGGCCTCAGAACTAACCACAAAAATTTCTGCCTAGGTTCGGCAATGATTTCAAATTAGATGTAGTTGTCAGCTCTACAAACTATACAAATCCCCTTCAAGTGGAGCTATCATGCACTAAATTCACTTCATGTGCACTGAGAAAGGGCTCAAACTAACTGCCAAGAAATTAAATATCTCCTTTACAAAATAACACATGGCTACCCCACTCACTAATGAATCTGTCATCAAAGACCTGGGCACCAGGGGAGATGGCTCCCTCTCCTTTAATCACCATGGAGCTACTACAATCAGGAAGTCCTTCAATATATCACAGTTAATCACAAAGCGCATCTTTTCAAAAACCAAGGAAGCTATTGCTCCCCTGTGGTCTGCCCTGGTTAGACCTATTATGGAGTGTAATGCACCCCTTGACATGTGTATCATGAGACATATCACAAACTCGAAATACCACAGGGGTTCCTCACAAAAAGAATCTCGGGCCACAAAAAAAATATTCATTGGTTAAGACTGGAGTCACTCTACCTGTACTCAGTGTAATATAGACTCTTGAGGAGAGGGTATATTCCTTGTTTTCTATGCCCTTAGGCAGAGATATGAGCAGCACCCTTCAACTATAAGCTAAAGAGCAAAAAAAAAAAAAAAGAGGGATCTGTCTGGATCTCTCAATACAAAACAAAAACGGTAGTAACTCGCTTGCTACAACCTACACCACACATAAAGTGTGCTGCACTATCAAAATTCATTTCTGATCTGGCAGAAAAGAATACTAGTACCCCATTACTGACCAATCAGCATCTCCTGATGGCATACTCAAACACCTAGTACTCTTTAACCCTGAATCTCTTCAGATATTCTACACAAAGATTGACCTACAACACTGTTGACCCCAGGGACCTAGCCACTGTCCAAGGCACCATCATAGTACCCAGCCCCAGTCACTCATTTGATTGCTCAGGAGATTTGTCCAGTAAATAAATCAATAAACAAATTCATAAGTAAATAATAGGCAACCAGACTCTACCATACATCCAACCACCACATGTCTTTGAGTTTTTCCTAGTCAATTGGAGTTCCAGGGTGCTGGCCTCCATCCAGCCTGCTCTCCCGGACCAGTCATACCACTCTCTCCCTCTCTTTCTTTCTTTCTCTTGGGACACTTGCCACATGTTCATCTCTTGGGGCTTCTAGTTCCAGATGTCTGCCATTATCCTGCTCTCCATTCATCCTGTGACTTGCCCTTCTCAGCTGAAGGTAGGTGCTCATCCAAATAGGGGCTTCCATCTCCTGCCACCCACAGGTTTTCCATCCTAGAATGGACCCACACCATCACCAATAATTATTAACATGAAGCACCCCACAACACCAAATCAACACTAGTGGCATAAGTACCCTGGAACTGGGCTGAAAATAAATAAATAATCACTAAGTCTCCAGCATACACTCCAGAACATGGAGGACTTTGCAGTTTTATTTAGACTGCTGAATTTCTAGGGTATCAGCCCCACCACCCTGCCCTCCATTATGAGCTGTAGCATTCTCATCTCAGCTTCTGGTTACCACTTCCACCACTGGGAACTTCTGGCACCCAGACCACCCACCCCTCAACCTTACTTTTCATGTCTGCCTGCAGTACTTTATTCCTAGCCATCCACAGGCAATTTTCCCATGTGAAATTCCAAGATCGTGGCTACCCCATGAGTTTTACCACAGAATGGAACAACACTACCGCCTACCCAAAGGACCCTAGATATTAATTCTGGCCATCCCTGAATTCAGCTACAAAC
The DNA here is from genome assembly GCF_019279795.1 of Protopterus annectens. Classification (NCBI taxonomy): domain Eukaryota; kingdom Metazoa; phylum Chordata; order Ceratodontiformes; family Protopteridae; genus Protopterus; species Protopterus annectens. The sequence goes on along the minus strand of NC_056744.1, from coordinate 577,087,554 downwards.
ACTAACATAACAGCCTAGGGACTTTTGCCAGTACATAAATAAATAGGCCTACGTGGTCCACCATCCACCCAACCATCGCAGGATTTTTGAGTTTGCACCCAGGCAGCTAAGTTTTCCAGATGCCAGCTCCCACCACAATGCTCTTCTGATCTGGCCACACCATATCTGTCCTGAATGCTGTCTGTTGTTCTCTCTTCTGGGGACTTGCAAGACCTGAACCTCCACCTCGCCAACATCCTACTCTCTATGCCTGGCCATAGCATACCTTTTCCAGTTGAAGACGGGTGCTGTCAACCTAGAACTTCCATGATCGTGGTTCTCTAAAGGGTTCTACTGCAGAATGAACCTATGGCAGTGCTGACTATAAGGTCTCCTTCCACATACAAGGGCACCAATCAGCATTCAGCCACAGACACTGGCATAACTGCCCATGAATCATGACCAGTAAGTAAATAAATAAGTATACCCCTACACTCCAGAATACACCTTATCACTGTGGATATGTTGATTCTCCAGAAAGTTTGATGTCCAGGGTGCTAGCCTCTACTACTCTTCTGTCCTGTCCAGCTGAAGCATTCCTACTCAAACAACAAGCCACTCTTCCCTCCCTTTGGGTTTTCAGAATCCAGACCTCCACTCCCTCACATCTCTCCATTTATTTCGGGCTGCTACATTCCTTTTCAAGCTCTAGATAGATACTCTTCCCCCTTAAGACTTCCATCACTATGCCTCCCTTCATGGCTTCCTTAGTAGGAATAACTCACAATGCCGCTGAACCCATAGCCACTAGCCACTGATGTCTGGCACCACCACACACCAAACTGCAAACTTTGGCATAATTGCCTAAGGGCCATGACCAATAAGTAAGTAAATAAATATATAAGTAGATTCCCAAGTGCTACCATTCATTCAACCACCATGGGGGACTTTGAGTTTCTCTCTATGCTCCTGGACTTCAAGTGTACCAGCCTCTCAATTACCCCTCTCTTCCTGCCAAGATGCACCATAGCTGTCCTTTGTTTTCCATCCTCTCTTCTGTGTCACCTGATTCAGCTCATCTTATAACTGTCCTGATGATTCTTTAATATGTACCATTCACCTTAGTATGGATAATTTATTTTCATTCACATGATTCTTCCATGTTAGTACCTTCTGTTCAGAAACTAAGCATGTTCTGTGACCTTTGTGACCATTCAAGTTTTTTTATCACCTGCACAGTTGTACATGCATGACATGTTGTTAAAGGATAGTATGATAAGTCTGATCTCATATCTAAAATATCCAGTCTTAAGTCATCCAGATACTACCAGAGGACAGCATGTGGCAAAACTCTCAGGCTGGACATTAAGTAGGTAAAAGCATTATGTTACTCTGGCTATATACATGTAACTTTGATCTAGAATCAGGTCATCTAAACATGACTTAGTGGTTTGTTCCCTATGAATATGTACACTGCTGGGGAGAGACAGTTCATTCTGTCTATGATCTGATCCCAGTGATGCATGGCCCAGCTCACCAATGTTGTTGGCTACAGCACTGCACTATCATTGCATTTAGGCAGTATTCTTACTTAGTGGCATTCAGTCATAACCCCACAGATGGTGGCTACACACCACAGGCTCCTCACGCAAACACATGTATGTTTTTAATCCTGTGGTTTCTCTTGCACTGAGCAGGACAACATTTGCAATAACACACCACCAGCAGGGTAATACCAACCTGTGTCAAGATATTAGTAGGTAAACAATGCAGTACTTGGGAAGTTCTATTGCATTATGATAAGAAGAGTTAACAATGAAGCAAAGAAAAGTAGCATTGTTATGTTATTGTCTGCCACAAGCTAGTTATCTCTTTGTTAAGTTTACGGATACATTCTGAATAAACCCAAAATGAAAGAATGATAATGACATCTTACTATCATGGTCTATATTCATACTGTAAATCAAGATCAAGTGAGCTTCTGCCATTCTGCTTCATGCAATATTTCTGTCCTCCCTAAGCTCACCTTGATGCACTTGCATTATTCTTTAACACATGTACTACCCCAGTCCCTGCATTAGGTACAGTATGTCACAGACAAGTATCCAGGAGCTTGGAGCCAGAACCAAGAACCCCTCTGGCACATTCCAACCTACCTCTCTAGATAATTAAATGATAAGAGTAGCAGCATTTCACTACCCCTATTAAGCCTCCACCAGCTCACTTAACTGGCCTGAAAAAACGTTTTAAAAAACTTTTAGAAACTTCTAGAAGGCTTCTTATTCCTCCTCCTGGGAGAGGATTAGAAGCTTTTTTGTAGATCTTAGAGCTAAGGCGATCACTTCTGGGCTTATCATTGGTATTCTTTTTATGTTTGTCCTGATACTCTCTAGGTCACAGGTTGAGTGTCAGACCCATCCTAAGGACTGTCAGTTACTTGTGTTTTCCTCACATGAGGTAGAGTGATTTCATTTCAGTCAGGATGTACTGTCCATCAGTTTTATTCCACCATATGTTGTCCTGCCAGCAGCATGGTCTAACATCAAAAGCAATTACAGAGAAAGTGGCTGGAATTCATATACAAGAGATTTACAGCCATATAATGCTGCATATTAAGGATCCCATAGTATGACATGGCTTCGATAGGAATCAGAACATGCAGGTGGTGAAATGGAATACTCAGTAAATTATTGTAACCATGTTATGCAGGCTCAGTAGAGGAGCTGTGCAATCAGAGTGTGCATGATTGGAGTAATCAACATCAGCAGAAGCACTCTTGACTGTACTAGACACTATATGCACTCACACTTGCTACAAAGTGCTTCATTACTACCCCATCCACAGTCACAATCACAGAAATGCCAAAGAAGCCAGCATATCAAAGTACAAGTCAAGTCTAGCATATAAATGGAGAAGAAAGCAAAACATAGAAACGTAATAAAGGGGGATAGCAAGGAGAAGACAACAAACACTATTAACCACATGATATACCTGAAAGGGAAGGGAGAGAGAACGGCACTTTATGTGGGAAAGGCTCTCCTTTACAATACATTAAAAGGAGAGTAGCTGGGAAAGGTAGTAAGGAATGTTTGGTAAAGGATAGCTGAAAAAGAAAATGTTGCACGTGCACACAAAGAAAAATAAAATGCAGTATGACAGTGCTCATACTGAAACAAAAGCTGGGGTAACAAGTGAATGAATACAGACTGGGGAGGACAGGACAGAAAACAAGATATGAGAAGTGAAAAACAAGGGAGGGAGAGCATGGGTGGAAGACAGAGCATGGAATGTGGAAATGCAACACAGACATCAGTCACCTTTGTGATGTATGTGCAGGCTGTATCTTTGGCAGCATGATGGTCAGAACCTGCCAGTAACATGACTCCATCTGCCATGCCAGGAGACACTCAAGGCTTATGGCATGGGTGTTTAGCTGCTAATACATCTCAAATATTACCAGCCTACACCATCTGATGCTGAGTGACCACAGGGGACTCCTCTACTAAATACTACCTGTGGACCCACCAGATCACTATAGCTATGCCTGTACTCCCCCACCAGAATGGGTAATGAATCATTGCCCTGGCAAGCTCATGGCAGGTGTCAACCTAGCACAAAAGGCTATTAGACTGACCCAACAGGTATTCCAAAAAATCCCTGTTGAGGAAGAATACAAAAATCTTTTTCTCTATTCAGGCATTCAGGCACCACCAGAGGAGCTCTATTGTTCCCAGTGACAGAAGCAACCATGGTCATTAAGGCAGATATGCCAGTGGAGCAAAATGGTAGTCCAGTAAGCATAGACACACATTCAGACATCATATGATATGGATCATAGTGTTTCATTGAGGCACTGAAAAACAGCTCTGTAGCGCAGACCCACACAGCTATAAACATCAGGGATACCATGTGTCACAAAAAGGAGAAATATTGTCACTCTAGCTATCTGGAATTTTGTAAACAATTATATGTCATTTGTGAATATTAATATGATTTATATAGACGTGTAAATGGTTACTGCCAGCACAGATATGTGGAATTTTGTAAATAGTTATATGTCATTTGTGAATATCCACGATTCATATGCATGTGTTACAAATATATTAGAACTGTATTTTATGTGTGTATCAAGATGCTGGTACAGAAGTATGTGTTGAACAGGGTTAGTACAGTACTGAACTTAAAACATGTATCCACAGTGTACCCTACTGGAAAAGAACAGAGATGTAGACATACTGTTGTAACTGTTTAGATGTATATATTTTAACAATTACAACACAAGAAGTTAACTTCAGAAGAATAGCTGAAAACTTAAATTATTTTAAAACAACATAATAAAAGGATGTAATCTTTCAGTTTCACTCAACAGGAGACAGGATGTCTTTACTAGAGGACTCCCTGTGTTACCTTGAAAGAGAGATAATTACCAGGCTTGAAATGTGGAAGTGTTTTATTGTTTTAGGACTTCCAGGATCTGAAAACATCTGAGGGATAACCTTTATGTATTTTCACAGGTAGGTGCTAAATGCTACCTCAATGGTTGTTTTTGAGCCTGGGAACTGAAGCCAGATGACAAGAAATTATGTCATCCTGCAAGTATCCCAGCAGTAATATTTGGAATATTAATTTAAGAAATGTCTGAGAGAGAGAGAGAGAAAAAGAGAGAGAGCGAGAGAGAGAGAGAGAGAGAGAGAGAGAGACAGAGATGGTGCATTTTGTATTTGTCTTTGACCTGACAGCAACAGCTGGAAAAATCCACTCACCACACACTTGCCTTCTTCTGTAAGTAAGTTAACTAGGGTACAGTAATTTCTTTTAGATTCAGTAAGGGATATAGTAAAGATTCATTTACATGTTTTCTGCATTTATTTGAGACTGTCCTGCAATGTTGTTTTAAATATTTCCTGTGATGTTGAACTTTGAAGTCACTGAGAATACAGATTTAGTATTGACGTTTTTTATTATTTATTATTAAATTTGTTTAACCCTTTCAATTGTAGCTGGCCTGTCTAGAGATATTTAAGCTCTTAGAGTACTTGCATATCTTTTTATTAACACTGTGCAGGCCACTCCTAATAGTTTTGCTCTTGGTCAAACTACCATTTGGCTTAATGGTAGCATTATACAGTAAGATTGGACACCCTTTGCTAAGGGCCTTAAAGTAGCTGATAAATAGTGGCTGGTGGCAGTGAAAACTACCTTATAGTCTGAGCAGAAGGGGGCATAGCTAGTAAATCTATGCTAGCCTTTCCCAGGTGTGTGCATGTGTGTATAAATCAAACCTCAACATGTGTGTGTGTGTCAGTTACTTGGGCAGGGACATGAAGCAATGGTTTGACAGAGAGGGTGCTGAAGGTCTTGGCTTGGCCACTCAGCTGAGATCTCAATCCTATAGCTGTGTCAGTGGGGAGTCTTATTGGGGATCTGGAGAAAGAGGGAGAAACCAGCCTCAGACTGATTGTGGTCTCTGTGTGCTCTTAAGGGAAATTGCAATTTACTGTGTGTGTACTTGTCATCCTCCCGGTGTGTACATCCTCTAACTGTTGGCAGTGGTGAAAATTGAGGCTCCTTGATTACTGTATCAGTGCTGGGGCATCACACCATGTACATAGAGCCAGATCATGGACCAGGGCCCACCACACTTCCAAACATTCCATTGTGCCATTACTTAGCTATCTCTTCCCAATTACCATAAACTCTTTCCAAACCTCAGCATTCATGATATTTTTTCCTTTACTTTTACAATGGTTAGGAGATTTCAATTTAATTTAAAAAGTTATTTCAGATTTTATAGCACAAATACTGATGGTCATTTGCTAAACAAAGTGAGACAGTTGCACACTGAAAGCAGACTTGAGCAACAGTAAGCTTCTCTTCTCCTCATTGAACAATTATTTATAACTCACATTCATTAAAAAATACACTTGTCCAGTGATTGATTAAGTGTACCTTGGTCCCTGGGAGATTGTTTTTAAACCATGAACCGTCTGCACACATTTTTGGACCATGCATAAATTCAAGTTTTCTTTGATTTATCTTCCTGGTTGTACTAAATTATATTTCTTGTTTAATGCAGCAGCATTTCTTAGCTTGCATTTATATTTGAAGTTTTGAATATTTTTTCCAGTAAACAGTGAAACAAAATGTATGAACCAATAACTACAAAAGAACATATTTCAGAACATTTCAACCATAAAAGGTTACTTACACTGATGTCATTATAATCGACCAATATCAGTACTCAGCAATTATAGCCACTAAATTGACTGTGTACACGTCTGATTGTGATAGAGATGGCCACAAAGTATTCCCATCAGCTTTAAAATAAATGCACACTAGTCCTGCAAAGACAGACTAATTAGAATTTTTAACTTTATCAGCTCCATGGACTCAGTCATTTTCAGCTACAAGTATCCCCCAAACCCAGCAATCATAGTCACATTGCAGATTGTATCCTTCTCAGATGTCTGTATCAAAAAATGAATAAAAATAATAGTAACCAAATTCACATATTTCAAACATGTTGCATGCAGACACAGTAGCCAAAGTAATTAACACACACACACACACACACACACACACACACACACACACACACACACACACACACACACACACATGCACACTAGTCCTGCAAAGCCAGATTAAAAACTGTTTAAGGTTGACCAAATAAGAGCATAGAGTATTGAGACCCCCCCCACCCCACCCCACCAGCAATTATAGTCACTTTGGTGACAGTGTACACTCTTTATTGATATGAAGAAATAAATTACATGTACTTCATTGTTAGCTCCAGATGAATTAAAGGAGACTGAATAAAGATCACTAATACCATGCCATAAGATCCAGTCAGGTGTAGCACAGTTAAAACAGAAAGGTATTTATGAGGGCATAAGTGATATTAACCATCTGATAACATGCGTTAAGTCAATATGTACAATCTCTGCAGAAGTAAAAGTCATCTAAATAATTCCACATTAAAGAGAATTATTACTAATAAAAATGTTTGTTTTTCAGTAATTCAGTTACAAATGCAGTGCCTGCTACCCCTGAAGAATAAATTGCTTGTGTTGTTTTAAAAAATGTGGGCAAGTGATTTTGCCATAACATTTCCTGAATTAGATCAGCTATGCAATAGGGGATAGCAGACAAACAATGACAACAGGTTTATAGTTACTAGGCACACAGTCCAAGAGACCATTAAGGAGCCTGGCCCAAATTCCCAATTGCTCCAAAGCACTGACTGGTTAAGTGACTTGCTCAATGTCACTCACTAGTTAAATGAAAGTGAAAATGTTCAAAACCTACACCCTTGCCACACAAATCCGCTCATTAACAAGTTAGAGCTTTGGTCCTCTGTGATAATTGCAAGAATAGCAGTTTTTTAACAAAATGCAGAAATCCTTTACAATCCAATCTTGTAGAGAAATCTGTATCACAGTAATATGCAACCATAACTATATAATGGATGCTGAAGACTAACTTGCTCTGATCATCAGTCCATATAATGCAGATTGACAAGTATCAACTCCTTTGCATTTGCAGGAGGTTATAAAGAAGGTACTGCAAAAATATATTACTAAAATCCAACATGGTTGGATTATTGTACAGAATCCAGGCATGTTAATGAATTAAATATACGACCACTTCACCTTCTCCTCACCTCACAATAAAAAACAACTGTGACCCAATGGGACCAAAAATAGGGAAAGGCAGGTACAAAACTTTTATTCTCTCTAGCGCTTCGGTGTTACCACCTTCAAGGAATCCTGATATAGAGAGTTATTGTTAATGAATTAGTTCAGTATTTAGTGCAGTGAGTGAGGCAAAACAATTGCCATCAATACAAATGCAGATTTTATTCAACAACCCACAAGTTATAAAATAATCAGAAATATTACTGCATATAGCATACTTTTTTTGGGGGGGTCGTACATGCTGCAGGATATCTGCATCTCATTTTGGACCTCCCTATGTTTTCACTGTTATCAAGAATATCTGTCCCTTCTGACATCACTCAGTACACATCTGACCTACTTGAATGGCTAATAATGCTGTATTGTTGCAGTGTACACTTCCAGAGTCAACAGAGACAATTGTGGACTAAAGGGGCCCTATGTTGGTTAATGCATCAGGTACCCCACCAGCCACATCAATATACCATTATGTGCCTGTTTCTCCCCACTTCCCATTAACAGCCTGTCAATTTACATACAATTTTCTTTTTTACTTTTACAATTATCATGGAGATGTGGATTTCATTCAAAACTTTTATTTCAAATTTTACAGAAAAAAGCACTGACAGACATTTCTAAACAAAACAAAATTATCTCACATTTGAAACAGATTTATCATGAAAAAGAGCAAATGTCTCTTCCTATGAAATTAAAATTTTTAGTGAAAATGTATTTGGCAACCCATTAAACTACACGAGACTTGCTGGGATTCATACTCAAATTGCATTTAGTCAAGAACTAATTAATGTCAATATGAAGGATGCAGGAATTCAAATGATAAATGTATAATAAAACCACTCAAACACTATAAAATACCTGGCAGCTTACTGGACACAAGAAGTACTGTCTGCAACTTGGCACACAGAAGACAAATGAAGGCTAAGAGAATCAAACCATGTACTACAGAAAGCAGCACCTTAACAGCTCCTAACCTTACTCATCTGCAAGTGCTAGACAAACTGTTGTAACCCAAACACAGTGCATTTCACATGTGCCTTCAACAAAGCTAAATTAAAAATGGATTTATAGTTAAAATATTAACATTGAACTCATGGACTTCATGCTATCTTGTTTATTTGCAGGCAAATATTAAACACACTGTCACCTTTATGGAAACTAAGGACCACATTTCAAAGAACATGACTCATGTAATATTGTACCAATTTACAACAATCAATTTCTTTCCTTTACATTGTAACTACTCTGTCTTATACATGTTAGTTACTAAGCTTGTAGTCCAGGAGATGATTGAGGAGTTTATCCCAAATTTCCATTTGTTCCACACACACACACACACACACACACACACACACACACACACACACACACACACACACACACACAAACACGCATTCAAGTCTGTCTGTTGCATACTCCATCCTTGACCGGGTCTGTTCCTGCACACATATTTCTTCAACTCTGACTGATGCAAATTCCATCCTGCATCTGCTCCATCCCTCTCTCATAAGGTCTTCAAGTTCCATTTTGGATGCTGCAAAATAAATTCCAACTTGTAGAAAAAAAAGAAAAGAAATTCCATCTCCCTGCTCCTGCATAACAAAAAAAATGCTCTTCTATTCTGCTGCAATATTAAATCTTGTGCCATGTCTGTAAAATCTCCTCATTTGCTGATTGTCTGAGGAGGGCACAGTAGTGTTTTTTAACATGTGTAGGTATATAGTACACCGCTAGGGATAAGCAGAATAGTGTTACTTGTAATGGTAGTATGGTATTTCAAGGTAGAAATTCCAATTTAAGTTGTGGTAAATTTCATCATTAATCTAACCAATTGTAATGTGTTCTGATTTACCTCAATAAAAAGTTGTGTTGCCATATTCAATAGACTTTACTAAAAGAGCACCTGTGGAATCAGGAAATTACTGCATTAGGACACTAGACTTTGAAACAGGTGATATGGGTATACTGAAGGAAGACAAGACAGCTGGTAATCTAATTCTGTATTGTATTCATCACGTATGGTGGATGGCAGCAGCAAGGACACAGAGGAACCACTGTAAGTCAGACTATGGATGGAAGAACTCCAGTGGCAATTAGCACTGTGGTAAGGACAGACTACACAGGAGATGACAGACCCAGTACACTAAGCAAGGAGTGACAATGCATATTATGGGGGACAGAGTGTGCAGCATATTATAAGAATTCAATACGCCGATATGGCTAGGGGCATCATAATAAGAAGTCTGTGGGTGCAGCTTGTATACAAAAAACATATTGTGTCATTACATAATAAGGGACAGGTAAGTGAGCACCTTAAGAAGAGCATTCCAGTAGCAATTATCTATCAGTTGGATAACCTCTGAAAAACATTCACTGCTAAAACATAAAGTATATAAGTAATAACATGACTGAAAGAAAATGCCTGGTGCTCAAACCTAACTGCTGATAAATGTTAGAGGCTATTCTTCAAATAATAAGTGTAGCTATTCCTTGTAGAACTATCATCAGTCATTAGTAAAGGGAGCTAAGTCAGTACTGTTGATTAAATCCAGCCCATCATATAATTTTACAGGCAAATAACATCACTCTAATGAACAGTGGAACACGGATAATTAATAGTTTGTACTCCTTGCCCACGTCACATGTGAGCAATTATAAATGTGCAACATTTGACAGAAAGAAGGTAAGAGGGTTATATTTATTGTCATACATTAATTCCTTTAATTGTTCCTCATATTAAACATGAACTAATAAAGGATTTAGATGCATCAGTCAACCAGGTCCTAGACAACTCTAAGCTGGTCGCCATTACATTTTATCTAGGATCTTCATGGCCATTTCCTGCAGTGTATTGCCTTCAGGTCCAGTTAATAGTGCAGGCCATATGACAGTATAATGACTAAAGCACATCATTCAGTTCATTTGTCTTATCATTTATTTATATGTTTAAAAGCCTAAGCACCCTGCAAAATAAATATGTACATATCAAGATACATAAATAACATATCAAATTATTCAAATTAGACTCTCCAAGGAAATCACCCAAGGGAAAAGTAAAATTGAGCATAAAGTGATAACATAACAGTTTTTTCTTAGGAATCAATATATAAACTCTTGAATTAGCTAGCTGTGATACCCGCTAAATGAGGCCTCACTCACTTGCTGTCATCAAGGATGGTAGGTCATTCAAATGAACAAAATAGACAAAAGTGCACCTGTCAAATTTTTCAAGCTTGATTTTGGGCATAAATAGCAATCCTTCACCTGATGGCCTGAGTGAGTAAACAGAGGCACGGGTTGAATTTTTTTAGTAAGTGGGACTTGACTGTTGCAATGCTCTGCGTGTTACACTGGTTGAAGACTGGTCAGATTCCACAAACACAGGGGTAATATGACAAAACCTGGAAGATCCAATAGATATCCTGGCCATGAATTTCTGAACTCTTGTAAGTGAGCAATGTTTGTATCAGAAGAACCCATAATAGGAAGAAATTAATGTCTAGATATTACAGTATAAGTGCATGACTCACTGTAATCAACTGTACAAAAGAATTCAGATTTTTGATCCACATGATGTGCTTCTAATGGGAGTAAAAGGACGTAGTGACTGCTGATATAATGTCCTTAAGTGTTACTAAGTAAATTTTTGCAACAAGTCCATCAAGCTAAGATGATAACTGCAATGAGTTATTTAATTTTTGTATTCTTTTAATGTGTTAACCAGTGCATTGGCCCAAAGACCCTTTGCAGAAAAGACAGGGGATAAAGAGGTAGCAAAGACATTCATATAGTATGTGGTACATAACTGGAGTTAAAAACAACCCAGTAAAAGTAGGTTTAGTAATGTGTATCCTGTAGCATTAAACTAACAGAGTAAAATCTAGAGCACATCATTAGAAATACATATTGAAAGTTCAAGTATAACTTAGGACATATAATTTGTGATTATATTGAAGTACAGGTCCTCAAAAAAATATTATAAATATGACTACAGTCCATAAAGCTAACACTGCAAACCCTAGAGCAGATCAATTAAGATGCACATTAAAAGTTTAAGGAAAATAAAGCCAGATCATTTAAGGTACAAGACCATATTTGCAAATGAGCATTTGTTTAGAGTATGAGATGTAGTGTAGTATTCAGGGGGATCCAAAATATTTAGGTAATAGTGCAGTCTAACCCTACTTTTTTAGCTATTGGTACTGTATATCTTTGTTCAATTATTCAGGTCATCCGGCATTGTGTAATGAATCTGTGAAGCAGAGGCAGTGAAATGTGGCAGACTAGTCTTTTTCTTTACAAGATTAAGCTTGCAAGGCAAACAGTTTTCTAACTTGGTAAAGTCTGACATTTGGTTATGAGAAGAGTTGAGGTACAACTGAATATCATCTACATAACAGTGATATTGGTTTATCTCACTCTGCATGAACAACTACAGTTGCAACATTTACAATGTGAACAAAATGAGGGTCCAAAATGGTGCCCTATGATACCACACACACTGCAGAAGTTAACTATCTGTGAAAATGACCCCTGAAATCACCATCTGAGAATGTCCAGCAAGTAAAATGCAATCTAGAAGAGAACACTATTGGACAAATCACAACTCTGAAGACTGGTCCAGAAAGATTTCATGGTCCAGTACCAAAGGTCCCATAGTGATCATATAAAAATAAGGTAGAATATAATGCAGGATCCCTTGCCATCAGGAGATCATTCACCATTTTAACAAAGATAGCTTCAAAACTACATACAGATAACAAAAATTAGACTAATATGGATTTACAGGGTCATAGGTTTATAGGTGTTTACCAGGCTAAGGACCATAAGGGCCTTTTTAAGCCTAGCCATGTATCTCAAATCTCTGACAAGTTCTGACACCCTTGATAAGTGTATGCATGGGCCTGGGAGATGAACCATTTACATGTTACCTGTTTGCATAAGAGACATGTATGCCAAACCAGGAATAAATTTCCAGTTTCTAATCCAGTTGTCCAAGTTGCACCTGAATTGGATTAAGGAGAAACTCTGCTTAACTTGGATGGGGAGCCTGTTCCATAGATGGGGTAGTCTGTGGGATGCATACCTATCTCTCCAGCAGGTTCTATTAATATCACAGGCAAGGTTTAAGTATTTAGAATGGGTAATTCTGGTACTGTTTGTTTTGTGCATATGCAGGAGGTCCATCAGAGTGGAGTCTGACAATGCCCTGTATGCCTGGCATAGATCTCTTCTCAAAAGTCTGTAGGAGACAGAATACAAGGATAGGGCCTTGAAGAAGTCTGCATAGGATATATTACTTATGCCTTGTATCCATTTAGTGAGGAACCTCTGTGGACATTCCAGTTGTCGGATATGCCTAGTTAGGTACATACCCAAGGGGACATTGTACTCAATGATAGGTCTGATGAATGTCCAGTACAGTGGAACAATGACTTCCATGGACTTAGATGCCATACCTTGTGTATAAGTTGTGCAACATAAAATGATTTCCTCACCACTGTAGACATGTGATGATCAAAGGCTAGATTACTATATATGTGTGTCCCTAAGTCCCTGACTACTGGGTAAGCTCTAAGGGGTGTGTTGTCAATATGATACTTAACAGGGATGGATGACTTCCCAAAGGATACTATTGTGCATTTCTTGGCATTTAGTTTTAGTCCATGACTCTGACACCAGTTGTTTGTCTGTGTCAGCCCCTCCTGGAGAACATTTGTGTCAGTGTGAAACTCAATAACAGCTCCCAATTTACAATCACCTGCAAATTTGATCAGCCAGATACCAGTGACATTGGCCTTGACTTCTGAGAAGTAAATGCTAAAAAGGAGCGGTCCAAGGACTGATCCCTGAGAAACTCCATTTGTAACTGGCCTCTTTGTACAGGTGGACTCCCCAATTCTAACTTCCTGGGTCCTGTCTGTGAGCCAGTTGGTTATCCACCGGGTGACATAGGGGTTTGAACCTAACCCCTTGAGTTTGTCAACAAAGCCCAGTCAAGGCAGTGTGAACAATTTTTCCCTCATCCATTGCTTTGGTGACCTTTTCACAGAAGTCCACCAGGTTGAGTAGGCATGATCTGCCCTTTATGAAACCAAACTGGGTTGAGTCCAGTGTCTGGAGGTTTACTATATCTCTATTGATCATCTCCATGATAATTCTTTCCATGGCTTTACATATAAGACTAGTGAGACTTATGGGTCTGTAGTTTCCAGGGTCTGTAGATGGCCCACCTTTATGCAGAGAGATGACTGTTGCCTTTCTCCATTCATGAGGCATGAAGCCTGTTTGGAGGCTACAGTTAAATAGTAATTACATAAGCCCTGATAGGTCATGTTTCATGCTATTTAGAAGGCATCCTGGGAAACTGTCTGGGTCCATTGATGCAATGTTCTTGGTGTTAGAGAGAGCATTAAGGACCTGTTCCCTAGTGATAGTAGGGGGAGTTATATTTGATGATATTTCCTGAGGGAAGGTTGAGGGGGAGAGAGGAGTAACATTGTAGGTGAGTTTATCAGCCAGGAGGTTTACTATATCTTCTTGCTCAGTATAGGTGGCTCCATTTACAATGAGCTCTGCACACAATTGTGTATTGTCTTTGAGGTGGCGGACATAGCTAAACAATGTTTTGTGGTTGTCCTTGGCCTAGGAGGTCAAACTTACCTCAAATTTGGCTTTGGTAGACTTTATTTGTCCTCCTCCTTTTGAGATGTTTGCTTAGTTTAATGAGAGTGCTTTTATCCTGCTGAGTGTTGTACCTCCTAAATTTTGCCATGGTTTTCTTCCTCTTGTTATACATCCAACCGATTTTGTGATTCCACCAGGGTGGTTTTGTTTTTTGAGTTAGTTCTGTACTTCTTCCTGGTGGGTACAGCTGCCTCTATATAGCTATTAACATGCTTGTACAGAGTTTCTGTGAGCAGTTCTGCATAGGAAGAAATGTTCTAAGGGTTTATAGGGCCTTAAAATTTTCCTATATTCTCACTTTTTAGCAGGAGGTTAGCCTTAGAATAGTTCCTGAATATTCACGCTTTAGCTAGGGGTCCAGGTTTTATTTTTCATGGAATGACAAATAGGAATATAGCTGCTACAAACATACCATTTCACTAGACTCATCCAAAAATGGAAGGTTAGAAGTAAGCTGAAAATTCTTAAGTTTGTTTGAACTGAATGTATTTTTTGTAAGAATTGGGCTAATACGTACATCTTTTAATTTTATAGGGGAACAATTTCAGCAAGACCCATATAGTTTAGAGAATAAGCAGGTGTTGAGAGTACGGGCAACACTTAACTAACCTAGACAGCCTAGAGCCATTTCATTGTATGAATATACAATGGAGGAGGCTAGTGTTCAGAAACTAAGGTTAGTAATGTGAAGCCTGTCACTTGTGCAGTCAGGATAAAACAGACAAGCATTTGTGGGTTCTGTTCAAGCAGCTTTATTATGTACAAACACATCAGCACTGAGGGTTAATAACTTTAACTTAGATAAACATAAACAAACTAGTTATTACACTCATACATACTCACTCTCTGGCTGCACTCTCAAAATGGCACTGAAGCTAGCACGCGCTTGCTATTTATATGCACGTGCTGTCCTTGAAACACTTCTTAAAGATACAACATCCACACACTATTCTACAGCCTCCTTCTTTGAGAAATGAGTCATGCAATATTGATGACATTGATTGACATGCAATTGATACAAAAAAGTCTTTGTCGTGCAATTATACAGAATTAAATACATATAAACAATTATGTCCAGGTTGCTGTGTATTTCACCCTGGGACTAGAAATGTGACCAAATCATGTGACATAGAAATTAAAATCAGGTCTTGTAATTGGGACTGTCTCTGCTGAATGTTCATCTTTGGGGACATCAGGAACATCGTCAGGAATTGAAGTAGAAGTTATGACACCTTCTGCAAGAGGAACATTGTCTGAACTGGTCTGAGATCTACACTCTGTTTCACAGGAACAATGTTATGATATTGAGTCTGATACCCTCAGATGGTGCAAAGTAGGATCCCAGTTCAGCACATATACCTGTTACTTTACCAATCTGGTCGAAACCTTTAGACGTTTGTATCCTCACTGTTTCTCCTTCTTTCAATGGATGAAGACATCTGCTGAATTTATCAGAAATGGACTTCTGGAAAGAACACTTTCTTAATAGTTGGGCTTTGATTGTTCTGTTGTTTTTTTGCTTTAGGCCGTAAAAAACTGGAACTGATAGGCAATGTTGTTCTGGTTTGCCTAGAAAGAAGACTCTGAGCAGGCGAGCCAAGTATATCATCACAGGGTATGTTTCTAAGATTAAGTAAATTCAAAAAGACTGGTATTATTACTCTTTGACTTCTCAAGCAATTGCTTTGCACTCTGTACTGCATGATTAGCTAGTCCATTTGACTGGTGATATTCTGGACTACTACTAACATGCACAAAGTCCCATTGTTTTGCAAATTTCTGAAACAACTGAGTGGTAAATTAGCCACCATTGTGCGAAATAACTTTGTGTGGACTGCCATGGACTGAGAAATGACATTTCAACTGGGTGATAACAGTAGTGGACATTTGATTAGGTAGTAAATCAATCTCAAGCCAGTTCGAATAAGAGTCGACCAACACTAAGTAATGCTGATTGTTCCACTCAAATATATCAGTGGCTACTGTTGACCAAGGTATTTCAGGAACTTGGCTTAGCTGAAGTGTTTTTTTTTTTTTTTTTGCAAATGTGGTTTAGTGCTATTGCATACGGAACAAGAAGAAAGTACCTTATCAATGTCTTTGATTAGAGAAGGCCAAAATACTAGTCCTCTCACTCTCAGAACCTGGGTGACCACAATACAAAATCTGGATATATTCATGGTGTAAGGAAGCAGGAACAATTTTAGGACCTTTGAAAATAATGCCATCTTCCATCAACATCTCATCTGTGTAAGGAAAATAAGTTTGCACTTCAGGTGGTACACTAGATTGCTTTGACGGCCACCCAACATTAATGTAGTGGTTGAGCTTTTGCAAAATTGGAACAGTCTTTGTATGATCTCTCACCTCATCAAGTCTCATGGTAGAAATTTACACACTTCCATGACATCAAAGTCAAAATGATCTGCATTAAGCTGTTCTGTTTTATTTATGGGTGATCTGGATAAGGTATCACCCAGACAAAGAAGTTTGCCTTTTGTATAGACCATTTTAAAGTTGTACTTTTGCAATTTGAGCATCATTCTTTGTAATCTCACTGGAGCTGAATGCATAGGCTTCTTTTAAATAGTGACTAGAGGCTAGTGATCAGTTTCAATCTGAATAGCACGACCATACATATAGTCATGAAACTTTGAACATGCAAATACTATTGCCAAAAATTCTTTTTCAATTTGAGCATATTGCATTTCAGTTTGGGTAAGAGATCTAGATGCATAGGCTACTGGTCTACCTTCTTGAAGAATAACTGCACCAAGACCAAACGTTGAATCACCACAAGAAAGAGTTACTGGTTTATTGACATCATATTATCTTAATGTAGGCGGGGTGGAAATTTTCTGCTTAAGGTCTTCAAATGCTCTCTGGTGCTGTTTCAACCAAGACCAAATAACATTTTTGCACATTAGCTCTCTCAAAGGTGCTGTCAACTCACTGAAGTCTGGTATAAACTTGCCTGAATAGTTGATCATACCAAGGAAACGTTGTAGAGCTTGAACATTATCCTGTGCTGGCATCTCAAGAATGGCTCCTTGCTTGGACACTCTGGGTGCAAGTCAGTTCTAGTAAATAAATGACCTACATATTTAGCTTCTGGTAGTCTGAATTTGCACTTCAGAGGATTGAGCTTTAAGTTTACTTCACGTGCTCTAGCTAGAACTTTCCTAAGATTTCTGTCATGCTCTGCTTTACTATTGCCTCCAACCAATCAATCATCTACTATTATGTCACAAGGATAACCCACAAAATGTTGCTCTATTGCATGCTGAAAGACTTCACTTGCAGCATTTATATCAAATGGCATCCTGAGGAATCTATGTCTTCCAAATGGGATACTGAAAGTAGTAAGTGGTGTAGATTTCTGATCAAGCATCACTTGCCAAAATTAACTTTTTGCATCCAAGATAGAAAAAGCAGTGACATTCGGTATTAGAACTGCGACTTCCTCGACTGTACACATAAGATGATGTGGTCTCTTTAATGCTTTGTTAAAATCCCTTGGATCAATACATATTCTGATTTCGTCTGAGCCTTTTTTGTGGGCTGCTACCATGGACGACCCCCATTCAGTTGGTTCTGTAACTGGACAAATTACACCTTGCTCTACCATTTTATCCAGCTGAGCTTTTACTTTATCCTGCATAGCTATCAGAACTTTTCTTGTTGGTCTGATCACTGGACTGACCTCTGGGTCTAACTTCATAGAATACACAATTGGAAGTTTGCACAACTTGTCATTGAAAACATCGGCATACTCTGAAAAAATAGCTTCATTAAAACTGGAACTAGGATATGTGCTTATATGATGAACTTCTTTGGTAAAGGAAAGCAGATTAATTTTCAAACTGAGACCCAATAATGACTGCACAGGTCTTTGGAATACATAAAATAGTAAGCTGTAAAAGTTCCTGGCCAAATAACATGAAAGCACTACTGAGCCTTCGGTCTGAATTTCTTCACCTTCATAAGCAGCAAGTTTTGCACAACTGGCCACATTAAGTTGTTCACCAGCTCTCACTTTAGCATAAGTGTCTGCTGACATAACATTACACTTTGAACCAGTGTCTACTTTGAGCTCACTGGTTGTACCATTGATCTGGACAGTACAACACACTTTGTTCTTTGCATACAAATCTACTGCCTCAGCTTTTTCACCAATCACTGACACACCATCTACATAGAAAGTAGAATTGCAGCTTTCTATGTGATCAACTTGCATTTTTAAGTGACCCTTCTTTATAACTGTGTGAGGTTTACTTGACTTGCAAAACATTTGAAAATGGTTCCATTTTTTACACTTGTGGCATTGCTGACCAAATACTAAGCATTTTCATCTTTTAGACTCATGATTGGTACCACAATTGTGACAGTTAACAATAAAGCTTGATTTGGGTTTTGCTGATTCACCCTTGTACTGCACTTAGCATGTCCTTTTCTTAGAACTTGCTGGAAAGCTACATGTTTTACCTGGGAAGCCTGCAGGGGTAGGCCTGCTTCTGCTAGCCACATGTTACATGTGAGCAACATTTTGCTCTGGAGCCTGCTGAAACCATGCTCATTACTTGCAAGCATACTTGTGTGCCTTTCTGTAACTTCATGGATTTGACAAATCTCAACAGCTTTGCTCAGCAGTACATCACTGTCATGAAGCAAAATCTTTCTCACTGCAGGACTACTAATACCACACACAAGCCTGTCCTTTATTAACTCATCTTTTAAGTCACCAAACCTACATGTTTTAGCTTTGTTTCTCAGGTCAGTAATATATGCTGCAAAGGTTTCCCCTTGCTTTTGATCCATTGTGTAAACCAAATGCCTCTCTAATGTAACATTTGTCTGGGGGTTATGCATTTCCCTGAATTTGTGTTTCAAACACTTGGGGTCTTCCCTTGATTTGGCCTGACAACAATATGATGGTTTTTACCTTCTCCCTCATGTACTGCTGGTGCATATACAAAATGAATGCTCTTTTTCAATGGCCTCTGACCAGATAGTTTTAGCAAAATGAATGCCATGGTGCATGCATCTTTGTCAGAATAAACTGTTTGTATAAAAATATCGCACACTTGCTGAAATATTCTCCAGTTATCTGCCATATTATGATGAAATACAAGTGGTGATGGTTTTCAAAATCCATCTGCCATATTAACACATACCAGTGAAGGCTTTTGCAAGTATGCACAAACACACACACACACACACACACACACACACACACACACACACACACACACACACACACACACACACACACACATCTACATATGCCAGAAATTTATGCCAGTACTTTTAACTATGCCTAATATCACAACAAGCCTCTGAATAACTTAACTTTGTGAAATACGTCTCTTGGGCACAAGAATACTCTTGAAACTAATGCACTGTAAGAAATCACCTCATCAGTGTAAGAAACTTTTCAGAATAACTGCACTGTGTGATTAAACTGGGCAAAAGAAGCACAGAACAAGAAACATTTCAAAGTAACTGCACTTTGTGAATAAACAGTACACAGCACACTGATACTTTCCCAAAATGGCTGTACTTTGCTGCATAACTCTTTACAGTGCAAGAAACACTATGCAATGGCGGAACTTTGCAAATAGACACAGCACAAGAAACTTTTCAAAATGGCTGTATTTGACTGCATTTTATGAAATAGTTGCACTTTGCACACAAATACACTCTTCAGAATAAATGTACAGTAATAAGCACACACTGTAAGCACTTTTACACACTTTGAGATACTTAAAATAACTGTAGTTATGCCCTTAATACTATGCAAAACAGTAGTTATGCCAAAACACAGTACTTTGCCAAAAAACATGCAGTCGTCTTGCTTTATTTATGCTTAATGTGCCCTTTTTTGCCCTTATTATTTGTATTGCTCTTTTAATCTTTTTTCATACCCATTATACTTTTCTTGTGCTAATTTTTCTCTAAATATGCTCGTTTTACTTTAAACACGCTCGTTTTGCAATTCTGAACCTCTTATCTGCTTCTTTGATAATCGTTTTATCAAATATCTTGATTTTAAACATTTTTAATTAATGAACTTTTGGTACCTCTCACTTGCTTAATAATGTGGTTTATGCCCTTGTAATGCTCCATTTTATCTTTTTTATACAATAAATCATTTGAGCACGTTTTCATTACCTTTAGTTAATTTCTGGCCCTTTTTTTGCACTCAGTTTTCCTAGTTTACCTTCACTGTAAACTCTGCACCTCATAGCTTTGAAAAGCAGTCTTTGGAATCTCAGTTCTGATACCATGTCATTCGTCCAGTCAGGATAAAACAGGTGAGTATTAGTGGGTTCTGTTCAAGCAGCTTTATTATGTACAAACACATCAGGATTGAGGGTTAATAACTTTAACTTAGATAAACTTATAAACAAACTAGCTATTACACTCATTCATGCTCACTCTCTGGCTGCAGTCTCAAAATGGCACTGACGTTAGCATGTGCTTGTTATTTATATGCATGTTCCGTCCTTGGAAATGCTTCTTAAACACTTAGACACACTATTTTACAAGCATATTCATAGGGGTGAGTAAAGAGATTGTTGTGGGCTGAGATCTTAGACTATGGGTATTGTATCTTTTATCTGCTGACAAAAAGGAGGAGGTCTATAGGTTTAAGAGTGTCTGTATAATGGAGGTTAGGAGTATGATGCACCTTCATTTAATCGGAAGTCATTTTGCTTTTTGAAGGACATTACAGTGATGTTCTCTTTTTGGGCAAGGGAAATGAGTCTACAGATATTGATAGATGTGGCTTAGCAGGACATCAGATTTTTCTTGGAAACTGAGGATATGATTAAGAGGCCATATTTTAGTTGTGCAATCAGAATTCCTTTGGCTATGGCTGCTCTGGTAGTAGAGTAGAAGTGGGAAATCCTTTTAGTCTAGAAAAGTAGGGAGTTGACTTCTGATCTGGTAGTAGTTATATGATATTAAAAGTTTAGGTTTTGGTCCTTCTGTGACCCTTTACATCCATGACCTAGGCACAATGGGAATGGTAAATGGAACATATTTATATACGGAACATTTACAATAGCAAATGAATCCGTATGTTTTAGGGATGTAAGAGGAAGTGGGAGAACAGAGAAATCTAGGCAGACAAATAGAATATCTATACTCCACACAGGCAGTACCTGGAGGTCAAGAATGAACCCTAAACCCTGGAGCTGTGAGGTAGATATCATTAAGCCACAGTGCTGAAACCTTAGGTCACATACAGTAATAACTGGTTAAACACACACACACACACACACACACACACACACACACACACACACACACACACACACACACACACATGCCTGCACACATACTTTTCTATTTCATTTCTCTCCTATTTATCCCTTTCTTACCAGTCTACATTTCTGTTTGCTTAGGCAATAAATCGTTTTCTTGCATTTGCAATTTTCTTCCCTTTCCTTTTATAGGAAACTATGCCACCCTCATCATCACTAACACAGTTATCTTCTGCATCTGTTAGCTATTTTTTTTCCTTTTGTGTACCTTTTAACACAGTCTTTGTTATCCATTAAACACCAAAAAACATCCACTAAAAGAATCACAGGCCTAAAGCAGATGCCATATGCTGACCGTCTAAAAAACTCCAGCTATACTCTGTGGCATATCGTCTACTCAGAGGCGATCTCTGCCTAACATACAAGGCCATGTCAAACCCTGAGCTGTTGGACATGCTCCACTTAAAGAAATCCCAATCCCTCAGAGATAACATGCTCCAGGGATCTAAACCTTGTCATCACAATGAACAAAATATGCTGGAGGGATAGGTTCCTGACCCAGAGACTCCCCATACTCTGGAATAGACTGCCCATACATGTCAAGCAGAGCACCTCATTGGCCCTCTTCAGAAGGAACCTTGATGATTGGATGGGAGATAGGAAATTCACCCCGGGGATCATGTCAGTCGCCCTGCTAGACAGCGGCCCAGAGAAGTAAATATTGTGGGAAGAAACATCCAGAGAATTGTTATGGCTAGGCTTGCATAGGCCCTAGGGTCGATAGCCTAGTACCAACCTATGAACCTATTACTGCCAGAATCAAAATTCTACCTCCCTAATTTATCAGTTCATCACTAAGGCTGTGCCATGAAGGGATATTTTATTATCCCTCTTCCTTTCTTCCTTGAACGTTTCTCTTTACTGTTGCTGTTTTGTTTTCTGCCTTCCTCTTTGTTTCGCTTTCTAGGCCTCTGACAGAATTCCACACAGCATGCTCCCTTCCCAACCCCTCTCCATGAAAACACACATCATCCAAGAGCTTCAGATTCTGTAGTCGCTGCACTAAGTGAAGATTTGTACTACTTTTTCCTTCTGAGAGCTGAAATGCTGTTCTGACTCATTTCCTCCAGTGAATTTGCTCACTGATACTTCTATAATCTGTAGCTAGATGTGTAAACCATGTTTTCGCATTAGCTACCTTTATCAGTAGTCTTTTAATAAACTAATAAGTAGCATCTACACATGTGGGTTTATGCTAAATTTATGATATTGTACTCTTTGAACTATACGTCATGTATAAACAAGAGTTTTTACATGATTGGTTTAAAATGTTATTGACTGTAATTTATCTAGCTGAATGTTAACAGGCATTGACAGCCTCAAACCAGCATGATTCAGTTATTTTTCAACTTGTGAAGTAAGTCAAGTGTTACAACCCTACTTTTAAGGTCTCTCTAGGGGTCACTAGATATATTGATGGGAACACAAAGCTGCTGTCAGTAACTTCTTGTGTTACATTAATTTGTTTGTGTGGTAGCAGACAGAAAAGAATGAAACTGTAACACCATTATGACAGCTTCCCTTAGAAGCATCTTCTAAATGAACATGCAGTAATCCAAGTGCATATTGTTAAGTCAGTGTGGGGGTGCTAAATAATGAATACTTTTGTGTGTCTCAGCGTTTCAATTACACACTGAGATGTGCCATCAAGAAAAAGTGACTATCCAGGAGTGAAACTGTTTACTGAGTCAAAAGCATCAGATTAGAAGCACATTTATTTATTTTGCTAAGCCAAGTAATATCTTGCCGAAGGTTAAATAATCAATTTTATAGAAAATACCCAGAAAGTGCCGTAGTTAGCCCACAGCACAGACTGCAGTATGAGATGCAAATTAAAGACACCATACTTAGACAAATATACCTGTGAAGTCCACTGTCCTTGATTTTATTTTACATAAAGTAAATTGTCTTTATTTATCTAATTTCATTTTGCTTTGATAATTAATAGGATGTGAAGATGTACTGAGTCAACTGCCCTTTTTAGAAATGACCAGTGTACACAATACTATACTGACAAAGGAAAGATATACATCAGTAATGTATATACAACAAGTATAGCAACTGGCATAAGTAGAAAAAGGTAAAAAAAAATGTGTTGAGCATACAAGATTTAAAAGAGGAAACTTGAATCAAGCAAGCTGTGCTAGATTATTTAAGTATCTAAAAATGACTAATATGAAAAATATAAGACACTGTAAAGACAGTTAAACTTGTTTACTAGAGTGATGTCCTCCCATTAAAGAAATATGAAATACCTGCTTAGTACAGGCTAAGTTTTGGAATGAACAGGGAAGCCATGACTTACCATGTAAGCCAGACCTATACTGGCATACACAGAGCTCTTCAGTACAATACTTGAGAAGTGTTTTGAGTCTGTAAAGCTTTGAAGGAACAACAGCTGAATGTGGTAGCTTGTCCTAAAGCAAGAAATATATTAACAAAGAACGTATCACCTATATGGGCACCACCAACGGCATAAAGCACTTCCTTATGGAAACACATGGAAAAGTCACAGCAGTGTAGTTAGAAGCTAACA